>NW_006256852.1:2459824-2570582 GCF_000478725.1 Eutrema salsugineum | reverse complement strand
AAAAAAGGAAGTTACAAATGTAACGATACAAACATATTTCTATCAAATCCAATTAATATTTATGCAAAGTTACAGAGACTATATTAATTCCCTTTCTATAATTAAATTTCAATATCAAGTTGTGTAATATTTAATTTTCATAAATAATTAAGAAACTATATATACTTTCAAATCGACATGAATATTTTATATATTGGAAAATTAAATTGAGTATAAGTTTGTTTAGTAACCAAAATGTATATAAATCAAAGTGAAGTTTATGCGATGTGAATCTATACATGCAAAAATATTTCGAACGAAAATAGCAATAAATAAAAAGCTGAAATCAGATATCGATCAAATCAAGTCAATATTTTCACTTTGCATGCACAGGTCCTAAAATTATGTATTCAACAATAATCCAACTACCAAACGATATGAAATTAATTGGTTACATTTTACTATAAAATAAATATTTGACAAAAACATGCATTATTATTATATTATGATTACGATTTTGCCAAAGAACATAACCGTATATATATATAGTTTTATTAAACATTAAAAATTTAAATTTCAGATTATTGAGTTCATATTTATAAAACATGTATTAAAAAAGTAAATTTCAGATTATTGAGTTCATATAAATATTGACAACAGAATCATAATGAAAAGCATTTTTGTTACTTCATAAACTCAATAGTAAATTCAATAAAAAGCAAAGTTCAAACATCCCATAAGTAAATTCATGTCAGATACAAAGAAAGAAACAAAGACATTTATAAAAAAGTAAATAATTAAACATATTGAAATCTCAAATATGATTTTCGATCAGTTTCTAGGCTTCACGGAAGATGGACTTGCCTCATCATCATTACAACCCAAATCAATGATATTTGTAGGTTTATTCTGGGTGTTCCAAAACCTGCAAATAAATAAATTATTGTAAGCAAACATATCAAACCAAATATTTTGAATATGTTTAAAATAAGCTGCATATAATAGTTTACCTTCTAACGAAAGTTTTGGCTCGTGGACAATCAGGATGAAACTCGATTCTAGAAATCCCTCCTCTAGACCGAATATAGTATCCAGCTATGACAATAATATAAATGTTATTTCATAGATATGACAATAAAGAAATCAATAATCAATCAATATTAATAATGTAATTTCTACTAACCTTCTCTTTGTTTAACAGACCAGTCAGTTAACATAACAACAAATGGTAATTGATTTTCACTGAAGATCTTGTCATTGAAATCAATTGCATGTGGTCCTAATGCAACACACGATAACAATAGCCCTCTACATATCGATTACAACAACATATTATTTAACAAATAAACTGTTTTTTGACTCATTAACAAATACATCAACCAAAAAACATTGGAAACTTACTTATGATCCATGATAGTGAAAGATATACTGGCAGTCTTCTTATCCTGTCTTTCAGGGTATGAATCATCATTCACCGTGACCAGTGGATCAATTTTGATAACAAACCCGAGAATATCTGAAGAAGAAAATCAAATTACAATTTATATGCTATGTAGTCAGTTTCTTAATTAAGATAAATAGTAATGAAATATAAGATTTATAATAATATGCATAACTATACTGATAGGAAGACCAGGCTCTGTTTTGCCACCAAACACATCAGAAAAAGAAATAAAACCCTAGTGCAGTATCAAATTCGATAGGATCTATGTGATCCACTTCAGTGTTATTTAAAAACCTGATACAACTACCAATAGGAGAATATGGTTCATCTGATGTTTCATCAAAGACCACAAATTCTGAAATACTTATCCATTCTCCTTCTTCAATTGTCTTGTCGAAAGCTTTGATTAAATCAGTAATATATAGATAAGCTTGAATAGTTTCACCCTGAATATATAAGATAATTTAGAAAATACAAACCAATATCTCAATGTAATATAACAAAAATCAAACAATATACGAGAACAATAAAATAAGTACCTCTTCGTCCATCAACATAAATTGTAACGATGGACGTTCCCTTGGATGTTTTACATGCCATTTCTTCAAAACTTTGCATCTTATAGTCCAGTTTGTCTGGTCAGAATGCAGATCTGAAATGAGGTCATAGTCTTCCATTGAAGGGTATTCCACAGAGCTTTTGATTTTCTGGAAAATAGTAACTGAAGGTTTGAATAAGAAAAGGGTAAGAAGTCTGTGGTCTCGGAAATATTAATGTGTTTAGATATTTTTTTTAATTTCCATTATTGTATGATATTTATTTACATCAAATTATGCCCGTATATAATCAATATATATTTATCATATCGATAAAGTTACTTACACAGCTAGTCAATATGTATTGAAGACATAAAAAGAAAACAGATTTATGTCATTGCGTTTTCAAATCAACTACAAAAGTAGTAGAGAATATTCGATGATAATTTGTATACGCAACAATGCGTTATATTAAAAAATCTCAAATATATATAGCGTATATATATAACGCAGGAATTAAGGTAATATATATTATTTTAATGTCTCAATAAATTATTAGACTAAATTCGTGATATTAATATAGGAAAGTTTCATATGTCATACAAATATTGGATATGATTATTCAAATATAATTTGGAAAGTAGTAAGGTTCGTCATATGGGAAGACTCAAATAATTTAAAAACAATTACATACAATAATTACAAAATTATGCATGATGGAATATGGTAAGTCCATATTAGAAAGTATAATAGAATACTCTAAAGATTGTAAAATATAATTACAACAAAGGACTACATAAAGTGTCAGATTAAAAATCTAACTGCTTGATAATACATTTCAGTAATCAATAAATCTGATAACATTGTTTATTTCAAGAAAATAGACTACAACTGATTATAAATAATAATATAAACAAATTATTTTCATATTATGACGAACTGAATATTGTATGTTGAGATGTGGTTGTACTCGATTATTCTCAGTTGCATTGATTATAAATCCTGTAAAATGATAAAATATAGTGAGTAAAGGCAAAATGTTAATATAATAAGCCCTAAACAATTTCTGAAAATTAGTACGTACAATACCTAATAAATCTTTAATGGCTGATACATCTAATTTCTTGCAGACTCGTTTTACAAACTGCATTAATAGATTACTGATATTTAATTAATCTAAAATGAAATAACCATTAATATTACATTCTGATTACAATAAAGGAGTTTGAAATACCTTCCACATATCTGATAGGAGTAACAACAGTATAAATTATGAACTGAATAATAAAGTTGGAAGTTGTGGTAATGTCTTCATCCTGAATCGGAATAAGAGTGAAATCTTCTATTGTAACCTACAAATTTTCTACAATACTATTCTCGAAGAATTGAATGTATTTTCTATAAACTGTAGCATAAATTGTATGGCCCTGCAAAACAAACACTAAACGTGTTTCTTAATGTAGTAAATAATTAAAATACTGAAAACGAAAGCAAGGATATCATTACGATTACCTCTTCGTCATATAGTTTCATATTGAGAGTAGTTCCCCGATGTGGAGTATATTGTTTCCACTTCTGAATAATTTTAACTCTAATTTTCCAATCAGTAGTAAACGGATCTAAATCAGATATATAATCGAAAATACAACTCATGACTGTGAAGCATATAAGAATCAAAGTAAGGCAAATCGTTAAAAATATAACACGGTATACTCTTTATATAAAGTAACATCTTTGTGATAGGGTTTTCGTTTAACTATATGGAATATTATGGAAAAGGTAACTGCCAAGATATTCGGGATATAGTTGTTCGATATCAACGTGAAATATATTGTGTAATCTAAAAGATCCATGCATATCATTATATCAGTAAATCAACGCTACACACTAATAAATTAATAAGATCAATAACTTTATTTGATTGAATATCAACTCTAATGAACTTGTATAACTTGAATAATTTCTACTTGCTTGGAGGTGAGAAGCAGACTGTAATTAAGTGAGGAGGGTATTGGTTAGGCAAGACATCAGTACATATAAGGAATTATTTGTAATCTACAAATATGAATGATTCCAGTTAGTATTTAATTGTATACAAATGTATATAAAACAAACTTCTATGTCAAACTTTATCAAATTATAATATAAGCTGTTGAGATTGTCATAAATCAATTTTGCATATAAAAAAAAAACTAATGAATCCTGGTGGGTAATAATACATAAATATCAAATAGTAGACCAACATATTGCTATAAACCAAACATAAACACGACATCAATAGCTTTCCTTCCAACTTCCTGAATACATTACAAATCCATCATACATGTTAATTAAAAAATCATACTAAGCAAACGTAAACATTAGTATAAGTTATAACTTACCAGTAATGTTGAAACTATATCTTCTGGAACACTTCTTTGAATACAACGTTCATTGTCTGTTTTTGAGGTTTACCATCTTTGTCAATAATAAGCACCTTTAACCCATCCTTTGATTTTACTCTAGATAGAGCAACATATAACTGGCCATGAGAGAAAACAGGTTTTGGCAGATATAGACCGACGCTTGAAAGTGTCTGACCCTGACTTTTATTTATGGTCATAGCAAAGGCAACAGCCAAAGGAAATTGTCTTCTTCGCATTCTGAATGGAAATTTTCCTTCAGGAGGTGCGACATTCAACCTTGGAATATAAACTTTCTGACCATGAGTGTCACCAGTCAAAACAATAGCTTTGATGATATGATCAGCTAATTGGGTGATTTGTAGCCTTGTCCCATTGCACAAACCAGCCTTTGGATCTATATTCCTTAATAGCATAACTGGTGTTCCTACTCTTAATCTCAAAGAATGATTAGGAAGACCAGACAACTTTATATTATTCAAGAAATCAGGAGTATATACTCTGCTATCCTGGTTAGATGTATCAGATGGATCTATAGAATCAGAACTTAGATAAGTCTTCTCCTCACCTTGATAATAAAAATTTATAGATATATCAATACAGTATATCAATATAATAAAAAAACTTAAAAACTAAATGAAGTAAACGATAAAAAATGGTAATTGTGTTTACCTGTCAACATAGAAAGCATGTACTCGTTGATGAGGCATACATCGTCATTCGTTGGACACAAAATAGCCCTTTCCTGGTAAAAATGAGGATCGGTTTGCTCTTCAAAACTTAAACCATAAACTTCCTCGACAATAGATTTAATGGGATCATCACATTCTTTTATTAGAAGTTCATCAGGAATGTCGATCATAACTTCTCATGTGTTTGGTAGATTAATTTTACCATCGCCAACTTTAAGAATCCAAAATGATTTGATTTCCTCTGCTACGGTTTCATCAAGATTAGCCAAAAGCCTCATGTTTTTTGTAAGCTTGAACACCTTGCAATGATCCCATAAATATGACGAATTAATAGAAGCCATAACAATGTCTTCCCTTCCTCCACCACTGATAACGGGCAAAATTTGTCTAAAATCACTACCAAACACAACAACTTTTCCTCCAAATGGTTTTTCCTTATGACGCTTAATAATATCACGCATAGTACGATCCAAACTTTCAAAACAATATCTACTCATCACAGGTGCCTCGTCCCATATGATAAGAGATGTCTCAACAACCAAATTCCCTAAGTCTGTTCCAGGTTGAATATTGCAAGTAGTGTCATCATCTGGATTTATTGGTATACCGAAACGGGAATATGCGGTTCTACCACCAGGCAATAACAAAGATGATATTCCACTACTTGCAACATTCAAAACAATTTCACCTCTAGCACGAACAGCAGCAGACAGTAGTTTTCATAAATGAGTTTTTCCAGTACCACCGAACCCATATAAGAAAAATATTTTCTCTTTATCTTCTGTGACAGCTTCCATGATCTCTTTGTAGACATTCATCTGCTCGTCATTTAAACCAGGAACCATTCGTTCTACGATAGCCTTCATTTCCTCTCTATCATAGTTTCTTTCATCGTATATTAATTTATTGATACCAGCTGTGTTGTAATCACCCTCTGGCAAAGGCATTCCATCATAATTTGAAAGAGAACCACCATTGCTTTGCAGTATAGTTTCAATTGTATCCAATGTGTAATTTTTTAGCTGTTCATCAAAGAGGTCCAGTTCTGCAAAATGATCACATCATATTTATATAAATCCAATACTTCATATTCGCATAAAGTATTATGGTATACATAAGATATATAGTTAGAGACCATTTTTTCAAAATAAAAGAAATACCTGGATTGTTTTCAAATAATCTTCTTCTGTAAAGAATATCATCAGATAGCAAATTCCAAGTTTCTTCCCAAACTCCAAATGGATTAATTAAGCTATCAGTCAATAGCATAACGCATAACAGTTTTCGAAGGAAGTCACCAGAACCCCACATGCTTGCTTCATTAATCCTGTGTGAGCCAAAACTCGCACAACCAAAAATTTGTTAAAAGAAAACTAAGGGATCGGAAACTTCTAGGGTTTATCGTCAAGAACAAAAAGATCGAAAGAAAGTTCTTCTTGCTGTAAAAGTGTTTAGCTCTTATTGCTTAGGGTTGCAAAAGTTACTGAATGAATTGTGTATACATCGTCTATTTATACTAACTCTCTGAACCGCCTAGCCGAGAATCTCGGGAGAGATTTTCGGAATATTTCCTTATCGCCTCGTGCGGCTCACCGCATTTGTATTTCGCCTAGGGTTTTTATGGGCTTTGTCTCTCAAGGCCACGGTTCGGCCCATCTGAACTTCTCCACGGCTCGGCCCATCTAAGCTTCTCCGCGGCTTGGCCCATCTAAACTTCTCCATGGCTCGTGACACTTGCCATTTGAGTCGAGACGTGAGCTGGTCCACCTCACCGAGGCGCGGCTCGGCCCACGCGTGTTGGAGAGGGGCTCGGCCCATTTCTTGCAATACGGCTCGGCCCATCTCTCTTTTCCTCACGGCTCTCCCTACTGGTCTATCTTCACGGCTCTCCCACTTGGTGAGAACGGCTCTCCCACTTGGTGAGAACGGCTCTCCCACTTGTCTTGGTGAGAACGGCTCTCCCGCTTGGTGAGAACAGCTCTCCCGCTTGTCTTTTTTCCATACTTAGACATTTTGAGATGGTCTTATCTACGTGGGGTGAAAACCGACCCCAACAGTTAGCCCCCCAGCTCGTCAGTTTCGGAGGCGAGAGTGACGAGGTCCATTACTCCTGACCGTAGGATAAACCATCGAGTCAAGCTGTTATGACATAAGCCCAGATGAGGTATTTTGGGAATGAAGACGCCGAGGCGTTTCCAGGGAGTGCCGAGGGTGCCGAGGCAAGTTTAAGGACGAGGCAATTTTGTTTGGTAATGATGAGCCGAGGCGATTTGAGAAGGTTATGCCGAGCCGAATAAAGGGTGAGGCGTTTCGAGAGAAAGTTCGTGTCGAGCCGTTTTTGTTAACGACGAGGCGTTTTAAGAGAGGGAGTTAATGCCGAGCGTTTTGAGATGAAGTTCGTACCGAGCCGTTTCGTTAACGACGAGGCGTTCCGAGAGAAAAAGTTAATGCCGAGCCGTTTCGTTAACGACGAGGCGTTTCGAGAGCAAGAGTTAACGCCGAGCCGTTTCATTAACGACGAGGCGTTTCAAAAGAAAGAGTTAATGCCGTGCCATTTCGTTTAACGACGAGGCGTTTACTTTGGTGAGATACCGGATGAAAACTTGGATATCCCAACTATTGGTCTTCCGAGAGAAGATTCCTGATTTATTGGCGCGTGCGACCGACGCAGTTCAATCTAGCCATTTCACTGTGGATTCCACGCGCTGTTTGGATGGTTTCCCAAGGTTTACGCGGAATTCACGCGCTTCGGTTTTCCTATAAATGGGTGAGCTCCTTCATTCTTCCTCATTATCTTCAGACTCACTCGTTTTTACTAACGGTAGCTCTCCCTTCTCTCTTCTCTCTCTCTCTAGTTTATTTATTTTCCGGCTAGGGTTTCCGAGGTCTCCGCCGTTCCAGATCTTTTTCCGGTAGAGGCTCGCCGAGTCGTGCTGTAACTCTTGTACAAGTCGTAAATTATGTCGAGCTGCTCCGACGATTCGTTGGATTCACTTTTTCATTACGAGCCGAGCCGCGTAGATGCCAAGGCGAGAGGTACGGCAGAATCCTCCGAGGCGTCTGTTTCGCCGAGCCCCTCCAATCGTTCATCTGACGAAGCGTCAAACCATGCAAACCCATCAGATGTCGGCTCTTCGGATGGCGAGCCGTCGGTTTCGACGAGCCGTCCCCAGGATCCCGTTCCTGATGAGGACATTAACCGCGCCGCACTCAAGGCCGAGGAGGAGGCATTTCCCTTTGACCTTTTCGAGGCGAAGCTTGAATTGGAACGTCTCATGGCGTCCCGAGGCGCTTCCATATCTGGGCGAGGGCCAAGAGTTAAGAGACAAAAACCTGACCCGCATGGCTCTACGCTCTGCTCCCTTGAGTCGCTCGAGGCGTTGAGGCATCGCTTCGGGATATCCGAGGCGGTGGAGTTCGTCGTTCTAGAGACGAGTGACCGAGCCGACAACCCTCCAGAGAATCATTTCACTCTGTACGAGGCGTTCTTCGAGCTTTACTTCCTCTGGTTCCCGATCCCCGGAGTGATCCTCGAATATCTCTGGAAACACGGGATCTCGATTGGGCAAATCATGCCGAGGGGATTACGGCATATGATTGGCATCTTAGTTCGAAGCTTCGAGTGCGGAGTTGATATCGAGCTGAATCACCTGCTGAACTTGCTGGAAGTAGGGAAAGCTCCGAAGGGAAATAGATTCTATATTTCCAACAAGGCGAAGCGACGGATCATCGGCGGTTTTCCCAGCAAGGATCAATTTTGGACTGAACGCTTCTTCTACGTCTTGGTGAACGAGGCGTCGGTCGGCGAGAATTACGTTCAAAGAACCAAGACCGCTTGGGGGCCACTTGGTAGCCGACCCGAAGCTTTGCCTCGGCTCGGAACTATTTTTGGTATCCTCTTCCTTTTCTGAAAATTTTTCTTTTTTGCTTTGTTTTGCAGTTCAGTGCTTTCTTCCCCCTATTCCCGACGACCTCTTTACTGTTCGAGACTCTCTTTCGGCGCGGAAGGTTAATTGGAGAAAGAACTTCACCCTCGAAAGAGTAGAAAAAGCGCGAGCCATCCTTGCCGGAGTCCCCGTCAGCTCTTCGTCCTCAAGTTCTTCAAGGGATACCCGAGAGAAGATGGTGATAATCGCTCTTAGAGAAAGGAAGAGGCGCGAGGCAGAAGAGACCGCGAGACGAGCTGCCGAGGCGGCTCAGGCGCAGACCGAGGCGGTTCCAGCGCAAACCGAGGCCATCCCTCAGCCCGACCCCCCGAGCCGGGAAGGAGACGAAATGACCCGAGCCGTAGAAGGCAACACAGCCGAGGTGGTTGGGAGAAATGCAGCGCCCGAGGTGGAACCGGGCGAAATTGTTCCCGAGGGGTCCCGGGATGATTCGGCGGTGCGGAGCAAAACTCCTTCGAACTCCGCCATTTTAGCCCTCCCAAAGTCGACAAGGCCCCCGACTTCAGTTGTTCAGAAACACGACCCGAGCCGGAAACGTTCGGCCGCTGTCAAAGGGAAGGGCGTTGCTGTTCAGAAGGACGAGCCGTCAAAGAAGATGCGGAAGCCGACGCCCGGGGACCCCGCCGCGCGCAAGTTGATCGTCGACGACCCCGACGCCTCCGCCATCATGTTCTCGCGTGTAAATAACGCGAACACGTGTCTTCCTCCTCCGGAAAAGTTGAGGAGGCCGAGGTCATATGGCGCGATGGCGCAGCGCGGTACCAAGATACGTTCTATTTGCTTTCCTTTATTTTCGTAAATTTTTACTAAATGTTTTAACGCGAGTTTGTTCTTTGCAGTTTGTCACGGCCATTAATGGCCTGATGGCCGAATACGAGGCGGACCTGTCTAAGGTCGAACGTCGCTTGGCCGAGGCCCGAAATGAGTCTGCAGCGTCAAAGGCGAAGCTAGAAGAGTCTCAGACCGAAGCCGCGGCGGCAAAGGGGAAACTGGACGAGGCGGTGGCCAGGGCGTCCAAGCTGGAAGAGGAGAAGATCGTTCTGCGCGCCAACGTTGACAAGGTCTCCGCCTCGGTCATTCGCCTCGAGGAGACGAGGAGGGCTATAAGCGCCGAGGTGGCGATGCTGAAGAGGCGTATTGAGGCCAAGGATGCCTTGTTCGATGCCAAGGTCAAGAGGGCGAAAAAGGAGGCGAGGCGAGAGCTTACGGCGAAGTTTAAGGAACATCTTGCCAAGGTGGAGGAGGGTTTGGTCAGGCTTGAGAAGGCCAAAAATGATGAGAACGATCTGGGGCAGATCAAGGGCAATCTTGCGATGATTGCCGACCTGAAGAAGCCGGACGCCCCGACGCTTGACGACGAGGAGGCGAAGCTGAAAAGCTGGGAGAGTGAATATGCCGACAACGAGGCGTACGAGCGTATTGCTTCCGAGATTCGAGGCGAGCTGTATTACTCTCCCGTATCACCGGATTCGGTCGACACCACCCTTGGCAACGAGCCGCTCGAGGAGACGGCGGCCAACTTAGGCGTTGTAGATTCGAATGGATCAAACGCGGGCACGCCGGTCCTCTCGAACCTCTTCGCCGAGCGTGAAACGCAGTCTGCGGCCTGATACTCTCTGCTTTCCCCTGTTTTGTCCATGCTTCTGTTTTCTGAATTCTTTTGTGTAACCGGTGCCTGGACGGCTTTATCCACCCGACATTTATTTTTGCTTATGGATATATTCTTTTTTCCTTAGCCGTTTTAGGATTTGATGCACTTTATTTTCAACGATCTGTGCGAATATCCGTGAGAACCGTTGGCTTAGAGAAAATTGTCGAGGATGAAAACTGCTGGGTCGAAAATGATTTTGATTGCTTCCTTAGCCGAATTCTTCGAAGTCGATAGAAATACGGGCTAAGGGTCGAGTCGTTTAAAGATCTCGTTTGGATTCTTAATCCCGAGCTGGGAGTTAGTTTTGTGGAACATCTTTTAGGTGGTGCTGGAAAGTTTTTAAGTGATCAAGTCGAGGCAAATTTTTTGCTGGCAACGCCGAGCCGTATTTAACGACGAGGCATTTTTTCGCTGTGCATAGTGCCGAGCCGTGTAAACGACGAGGCGTTTTAGCTTTGCATGGTGCCGAGCCGTGTAAACGACGAGGTGTTTTGGCTTTGTATGGTGCCGAGCCGTAAGGACGACGAGGCGTTTTAGCTTTGCATGGTACCGAACTGTAAGGACGACGATGCGTTTTAGCTTTGCATGGTGCCAAGCCAAAAGGACGACGAGGCGTTTTAGCTTTGTATGGTGCCGAGCAATAAGGACGACGAGGCGTTTTAGCTTTGTATGGTGCCGAGCAATAAGAACGACGAGGCGTTTCGTTTTTGTTAGCCAAAGACGATTTGGTATTCTCATTGAATCTGACTATGGACCGGCGTTTCCGAGAGGATGACTATGCTTGTCCGGGTTTTAGGAGTTTACTTCGGTTTTTAGAGAAAGCGATGTAGTCTCGGCTTATATTCTCGTGTGCGATAGTAAACCGTGGCGACCTGATACGTTTTTGGTCTGATATTTGTATAGCGCGCTTAATTTTTTATCCGTAGAGGATGTAACTTGCACCCTCGTCCTAGGAAAGGTGGTAAAAGTCCGTTTAGAGAACTTTGTATTTGTTGCCCCGTTGTGGCCAGCAACGAGACGAGACGTTCGGTGGCTTAGTTTGCCGAACTGAAACTGAGGACCGATTAAGGTCCGAGGTAACCAGGTCATGATTACTCGCCGAAGTGATGAGTGAAAAAATTTAAAAAATCCAAACTTGTTACAATAAGTTGCTGATTTAGAAAGAATGAGAAACTAGCCGAAGCGATAATGAACAAACGTGAAATAAGTAGATGATTCAAAACGAACTGAGAATGTGCCGAAGTGGCGATGTTCCTAAGTGAGCAAGCTAAAATTGTAGAATTAAAAGAGGTATGTATACGTACCCACTCCCCCCCCCCCCCCTTTTTAGGAGGGGGGACAGCTGAACCCGTCCGAGGACGGGCTGCCTACGTACCCTTTGCAGGGATCAAGCCGTCCCGTAGTTCATGTTGGTCGTGTTGTATCCTTAGTGATAGTATTTCTTCAGGTGCATTGCGTTCCATGATCTTGGAATCGCCTCGTCAGCTAGTGTCGCGAGTTCGTAGACTCCTGGACGAACCACTTTTGTGACCTTGTAAGGACCTTCCCAATTTGCAGCTTTCCTGCGTTCTTCTCAGCAGTATTTTGGAAGACCTTTCGGAGGACGAGTTCCCCTGCTTTGAATCTTCGGCTACGAACGTTTTTGTTGTAGTATCGCGCCGTTGCTTGTTGATATTTCTGTATTCGAATTAAGGCTTGGTCGCGCTATTCGTTGATTAGGTCGAGCTCATCTAGCATCATTAAGTGGTTCAAGCCCTCCTGTCCTGGTAGAAGTCTTCGTCGAATACCTGGAAAATCCACCTCGGGGAGAATTACGCACTCCGATCTGTAAACTAAAGCGAATGGAGTTTCCCCGGTGGCTCGGCGCAGAGTTGTTCGATGAGACCAAAGGACTCCTTCGAGTTCGTCTGCCCACCGTCCCTTCTTGGCGTCGAGCCTCTTTTTCAGACCGTCGAGGATCGTCTTGTTGGCTGCTTCGGCTTGTCCGTTCCCTTGAGGATATCTTGGCGTAGATTTGCTGAGGCGGATTTTCGACTTCTCGCAGAAGGCTTCGAAGCGTTTTGAGATGAACTGGGATCCGTTGTCGGTGACTATCTCGTAGGGGATCCCGTGTCGGCAGATGATATTTTTCCAGACGAAGTGTTCGACTTGAACATCTTTTATGCTTGCGTAGGAATCGGCTTCGACCCATTTGTAAAAGTAATCCGTGAGGACGAGCAGGAAACGCTTGTGCCTCGAGCGATGTAGAGGTCCGACGATGTCCATCGACCATCTCATGAACGGATAAGGTGATGAAATTGACGAGAGCAACTCGGTGGGTTGATGAATTGTTAGGGCGTGCCGCTGACACTTTTCGCACTTCGCTGTAAATTTCTCGCAGTCCTTGACCATCGTGGGCCAGAAGTAGCCATGCCGTTTAATCTTGATAGCAAGCGATCTTCCGCTAGAATGGTTCCCGCATGCGCCGCTGTGCACCTCGTGCATGATCTTTCTTGCCTCTCGGTCCTTCGACGCATGTCATGAGAGGCCCTGAAAATCTCCACTTAAACACCTCGCCATCGACGAGGACATACTGCGCGGCCTGAGCTTTTAGTTTGCGGGCTTCCCATTTGTCGGTTGGCACCTCTCCATCGGCGATATACACTCATCGAACTTTTGCACCAACTCTCGGACCATTTTGAGGTAAGCTCCCATTCGTCCATCCTTCGCCTCGTATTCTCCGTTGAACTGACATGCCACGAGCTGTGAATCGCAAAAGGTTCTTATCTTTCGTACTCCAATTCCCTGCGCTAGTCGTATGCCGGCGAACAGTGCTTCGTATTCCGCTTCGTTGAGGCGTGGATGTTCAGGCGAAAAGACTGCTCCAATATTTCTCTGGTGGGAGAGGTGAGGCGGATTCCTATTCCCGAGCCGTGTTTAGACGACGAGCCGTCGACGTGCAGCGTCCACACTTCGTCTAGAGTCGGCTCGTTTGTTGCTTCGACGGGAAGTTCAATGAGGAAATCTGCGAGCACCTGTGACTTTGCAGACGACCTGTTCCGATACTCGATGTCGTATTCGCTTAGCTCTATGGCCCACTTGGCGAGCCGACCGGATTGGCTAGGGCTGTGTAGGATCGAGCGCAGTGGAAGCGTAGCGAGCACAACAATCGAATGTGATTGAAAGTACGGGCGCACTTTCCGAGCCGAGACTACGACAGCTAGGGCGACCTTCTCGATCTGGGGGTAGCGAGTCTCGGCTTCAGTCAATGTCTGGCTGATGTAGAAAATGGGCTTTTGCTCGGATCGTTCTTCTCTGATAAGCACTCCGCTTACAGCTGTAGCAGACACTGCGATGTAGAGGAAGAGCGGCTCTCCTTTGACTGGTTTTGCTAAGATTGGTGGGCTCGCCAGATAATTCTTCAATTCCTGGAAAGCCGTCTCGCATCGTTCGTCCCACTCAAATTTTTTGTTTCCTCGGAGGGTGTCGTAGAAGGGCAGGCATTTGTCTGTGGAACGGGAAATAAACCTGTTTAGCGCGGCAACTCTTCCTGTGAGCCTCTGCACTTCGCGCTTCGTCCTTGGAGAGGGCATCTCAATTAAAGCTTTGATCTGCTTGGGGTTTGCTTCTATGCTTCGGTGAGTTACCAGATAGCCGAGGAATTCTCCCGAGGTGACCGCGAACCTGCACTTCGCCGGGTTTAGTTTCATGTTGTGCTTGTTCAATTGTTCGAAGCATTCCCTTAGATGCGCGACGTGGTCTTCCTCCTTGATTGATTTGACTAACATGTCGTCGATGTATACTTCCATGGTTTTTCCGAGCTGAGCAGCGAACATTTTATTGACGAGCCGTTGATACGTTGCTCCTGCGTTCTTGAGCCCGAACGGCATGACTTTGTAGCAGTATATCCCGCGATCAGTTATGAATGCCGTTTTTTCTCGATCATCAGGATGCATTAGGATCTGATTGTAGCCGGAAAACGCGTCCATAAATGTTAACAGTCTATTTCCTGCAGTGGCTTCGACGAGCCGGTCTATGTGTGGCAAGGGAAAGCTGTCTTTTGGGCACGCCTTGTTGAGGTCGGGTAAAATCCACACATACTCGCCACTTGCCGTTCTTCTTCTTCAAGACCACCGGATTTGCAAGCCAGTCCGGATATTTGGCCTCGGCGATTGATCCTACTTTGAGTAACTTTTCGACTTCGTCGTTAACTGCTATAGCTCGTTCGGGGCCGAGCTTCCTTCTTTTCTGGTTTACTGGTTTAAAGGTCGGATCCACATTCAGCTCGTGACAGGTCACGTCGATGCTTATGCCTGGCATATCTTCTGTTGTCCAGGCGAAAGTGTTGATGTTTTCCTTGAGAAAGGAAAGGAGTTCGCTTCTCAGAGGCTCTTCTAGTTTTGTTCCTATTTCGATGCATCGCTCCGGGCGCGCCTCATCTATACACACCGAGTCCACTGCGTCGCATACTGGCTCGGCGCGTGTTTCGCGGCTCTCCGCGATCTGTAATTGCTATAAGAGTTTCGAGAGCTCGTTCGCGGGCTCTCGGTCTGTCTTCATCTTTTTGCGGTCGACGTCTGCTCGTGCGTCGGTGACGGGGTTCCTTAGCTTGTGCTCGGCTAGGCAGCACATTCGTGACTCCTTCTGACTCCCCCAGATCGTTTTAACACCTGCTGGGGTTGGGAATTTGAGGCAGAGATGATAGGTAGAGGGTACCGCCCTCATCCCGTTGATCCACGGAGTTCCCATGATCACATTGTATATTGCTGGGTGATCGGTGACGCAGAATTCGACGATCTTAGTGACTCCGCCAGCTACCACAGGAAGTCTGATCGTTCCCATAGTCATCGTCGTTTCTCTTGAAAATCCGGTTAGAGGTTTGGGGATTGCTTCCACCTCGGAGAGGTCGATCCCCATTCTTCTGAGTGTTTCCCTGAAGATGACGTTCACTGAGCTTCCAGTATCGATGAGCACCCTTGCTACATCATGATCCCTGATCGTTAACTCGATCACCAACGGATCGTTGTGAGGTCGATCGATTCCTGCTGTTTCCTCCTCGGTGAAGGAGATCACTGTGTTTGGGATGTCGGTTGGTTCTGTGAGATTCTCCTTTGCTTCGACTCGGCGCTGATAGGCTTTGATGGAGGACACGGTATCTTGGTAATATTGAGATCCGCCCATGATCATATTGATCCTTTGCCTCGGCTCGGGTCGCTCTTCAGGTTCGCCTCTCCTGTCACGCTTGGGGTTATCGCCTCGTCGGGGAGGATTCGCGGGTTCTGCCGCACCGCTCGGCTCGGCTCTCTCTTGTTGTTCGTTAGGGACGAGATCTTTGAGGCTGGCCGCGTTTTGGAGCTCTCCCGCTGCCATCTTTGCTGCGAGCTTCGCTCCTAAAGTTCGGCATTGAGCCGTTGAATGCTCGTAGGTCTGGTGATACTCGCAGAAAGCCTTCTCGTCGTAGTTGGCGGACTTTCTCACCCACGCAGCAACAAAGTGTTGTTCGATGCTGTTCTCACCCAAGTGTTGTTGCGCGGCTCTCCTCTTCCGCGTCCGGTGCCTACCTGGTAATTATGGGCGCCTCCGCTTCTAAGTTCATCCAAGCTCTGCGTTGTTGTGTTGCTCGATGGGTTGCCCTTCTTCGCGGGGCGAGACAAATTGAGCTTCGGATTGCTGCTTTCATTGCTTCGTACTGCTCGTCCAAGTTTTTCATTTCCTCCTTGTTTACGACGAAGTCTGATGATCGGTGTAAAGCGTCTTGGATTGTTTGCGGCGCGTTGAGAGCCATCTCCCGTCGAAACTCGGATTTGTACCACAAAGATCGCTTCAGAGCCTCGAGCGCAGCCTTGTCGCTTATCCCTTCTATTTTGGATACGACTGCCTTGAATATTGCCATGTAATCCCGAAGTGGTTCGTTCGGTCCTTGGGATGGTGTCCACAGGTCGGCATCAGATGTTCCTCTGTCCATAAACATCGAGTATTGTTTAAGGAACAAAGCGGAGAGCTGTTGAAAATTGCCGATTGAATTTCGTTCCTGCCTCGAAAACCACTCGAGTGCGGCTCCCTTGAGATGCTCCACGAAGAGCAGGCAGTATCCGGCATCTATTTCACGCTCGGTGAGTTTAGCGGCGTTCTTTGTGAAGGCTCGTCCCATCGCTATCTGAAACACTGTGATGTGTGCCTTCAAGTCGGTTGTCCCTTCGTAGAACAGGATTCTCACCTTCCCCGGCTCGAGAATCCTGGCCTCCGTGATTCTTGCAGTGAATGGGGTTCTCTGAGTTTCTTCAAGCATTCGGTCGATTTCGGGTGCGGCGCTTGTCGCGTTGTGCACTTGGGATTTCATGGCGCGTATTTCAGCTACTGTCCGAGCCATCGAGGCTCGCAGCTCTTTGAGTTCGAGGGTTTGTGCGTGAGTAATTCCTTTTGATTGGGGGGGTCGCTCTCGCTCCTCTCTCCTCGGCTCGTCTTCGCGCTCTGCCTGCTCGATCCATTGGAGGTTTTCTTCCTCCTCAGTTGGACTGTCGGCTCGTCAGTTCGGACGCCGTTTAGTGCCGAGGCGAGGTCTTCTTGACTTATTCGCCGAGCTAAGCCGGTTGTTGCAGATTTGCGGTTCCGTTGTTCTGTTGGGCGTCTATATCGATCGCATCGTTTTCTTCTTCGCCGGCTCGTCGTCTTGAGTTTCGGCGGAGAGGGGGCGGCTCGGTCATATTGACTCGGGTCGCCGCGGGTGTCTGTTCGTCGAGGAGACGAGACATTAGAGGAGCGGAGGGGTTTCTTGCGCCGCTCCCTAAGGCTCTGCAGGTGTCGTGAAATCGAAGCGTCTCTGGATTCCATCCATCGGGTCGGGGATCCCGGCTCTCCAAGTTGGGTGTAGTCGCTCAGCCGCCATCGCGTCGAGCCTCTCCGTAATCGCCTCGTTTCTTTTATCCTGTTCGTCGATTTTCTTCATCAACGCAGCCATCATGTTTCGCATCTCCTCTTGTGTTTCGATCGTTGCCGTCGTTGTGCCCGATGCCGGAGCGTCCTTCTCCGCGCTGTTACCGGTGTTGTTGTTGTTATCGTCGGGGTGTTGCTCGCCATATTCTTTGGATCTTAAAGTCTTGTCGATTTAGAGTAAGAAAGTTTCGACTCCCCACAGTCGGCGCCAAAGTGTGTGAGCCAAAACTCGCACAACCAGAAATTTGTGTAAAGAAAACTAAGGGATCGGAAACTTCTAGGGTTTATCGTCAAGAACAGAAAGATCGAAAGAAAATTTTTCTTGCTGTAAAAGTGTTTAGCTCTTATTGCTTAGGGTTTCAAAAGTTACTGAATGAATTGTATACATCGTCTATTTATACTAACTCTCTGAACCGCCTAGCCGAGAATCTCGGGAGAGATTTTCGGAATATTTCCTTATCGCCTCGTGCGGCTCACCGCCTTTGTATTTCGCCTAGGGTTTTTATGGGCTTTGTCTCTCAAGGCCACGGTTCGGCCCATCTGAACTTCTCCACGGCTCAGCCCATCTAAGCTTTTCCGCGGCTCGGCCCATCTAAACTTCTCCACGGCTCGGGACACTTGCCATTTGAGTCGAGACGTGAGCTGGTCCACCTCACCGAGGCGCGGCTCGGCCCAGGCGTGTTGGAGAGGGGCTCGGCCCATTTCTTGCAATACGGCTCGGCCCATCTCTCTTTTCCTCACGGCTCTCCCTACTGGTCTATCTTCACGGCTCTCCCACTTGGTGAGAACGGCTCTCCCACTTGTCTTGGTGAGAACGGCTCTGCTGCTTGGTGAGAACGGCTCTCCCGCTTGTCTTTCTTCCATACGTAGTCATTTTGAGATGGTCTTATCTACGTGGGGTGAAAACCGACCCCAACAAATCCCATCTATATATTCTCTATCATCATCTTGTAAACCCAATACATAACACGCATCTTTGTATGTAGGATGTAAAACACCATCAACTGTCTTCAAATCATCAAACCCCTTAGGACATTTGTGTCGGTTGAGTAGAACACGAAGGTAGTACAATTGGCCACATTTCAGAGGTACATAGGTTATTCTACCAACGGCTAACCTATTTTTCTGTTCCCTTGGTTTCCATTCAATATTTGTACGATCGTAAACAAACATTGTAGGAAACTCAGCATATGTTAGGTTTTCAGCTTCTGGATACTTATTGCAAGCTTCAAAAATGCTAAAAACATTGAGCTCTGTACGGACCTGCGATTTAGAACAGTTTCAACTGGATCATCATCATCAAAAAGTACTGATTGCTCGTTTTCAAGATGAAAATATAGTTTCTCCACTGGAGTCGTCCTAAAATGGATTAGAAATGCTAGCAAACGCCATGTAGCTTCGCATGCAGAAACATATCTACATACAAAGAAATCAGTAGATATTTAGTTTGTGATCAAAAACTTTTACAACTTATAAAACATGCATACAATCTCTATCCAATTAAATATTACCTGCAATCGAAGTACTCCTTAATTTCATCAGTATTATCCTCGCCGTTTTCATCTACATTTGCGCATGCTATAGATTCTGCACCTTGATTTACATCATGGTCAATAGTAGCTAGAACACGATCAGGTCCTTTGTTGATATATTTGAAAAAGTATTTGATTGACCTTGCCTGAGTACACCATTCAACATTGATGTGAGCTCTATATCGCAACGATAGCTCTCTATTATAAGGCACAACAAAATTGTTGTCAATTTGTAGTCCATTCTTCTCAACAAATGCTTCAGTCTTCCTTCTCATATAATGTGGAAACCCTCTATTGTCTATGGTAGTTCTTTCACAATATTTCTTTGGAAACTGCTTAGAACACTTCCCATTTACCATACATGGACTACTTTTGTTAATCACTCCGCAAGGTCCATATATCATGTTTTGCTTCACTACTTCATACAAAACCGGATCAGTATCTTTGTCAGGAATCTCAGCAGAAATAACTTTATCAATAGATTCAGCAGTAGACAAGTTGCTTTTTTCGGCCTTCCATAGTAGAATATGTGCATGTGGAAGTCCTCTTTTCTAGAATTCAATAGTATACATACCTGTTAATATAAAACAACCAAATATGGATTACTATAACAATTTTAATCAAATTATAAATAAAAATATTAAGAATGTAAATTTAACATACCACAAACACTTTTTCCGAAAATGTTCTTTTCAGTGAGATCACTCATGAGGCTGTCTAGCTTAATTTTGAATATCCTGCAGAAGATATCTGGTCTATCTTCAGGATTCAAATTTCGCTTCTTTGTATATCTAATTATTTCAGGCCAGTTTGGATTGCAGGTGAAAGTTATAAAAAGATCAGGAAATCCAAAGTGCTTACAAATGGCCATTGCATCCAAATAGTTATTGTTCATATAGCGTGAACCACCGGTAAATGATGCAGGTATCAAAATCCTCTTACCTCTGTTGGATAAATCAGAGGTTCCTTCCTTTTCAGCCTCAACCAGATTCATATACTTGTCTGAACGAAGCTTCTTCTGATTGTTCCTGAAATATCGAAGTCGGCTAGACTCTATCATAGTAAACACATCAACCAGAAACTGCTGATACAATCGTTTAGACCGAATGACTGACTGAGATTCCATTAACCTATCTTGAATTCTATAAGCATAGAATTCTCGCATGCTTATAGTTTTCCGTTTCCATTTGTTGCCATCATCAAAACCGTCTTCAATACCAACAGTGAATCCATCCTCACCATATGGAAATAATAATGGATACTGAAGAGCTAGATAACCCACATATAGTTCACTAATTCTTCTGAGGTTTCCGTGTTTAGTCTCTAATACAATATCTCGTATATCCATTCCTTCTTGAAAATCCCCAGGAATCAAGGCTGCGACTTCTGTGGAAGTTGGCATGTTATGTGTTCTAGCATCTTTATTCCTGTTAGCAATGAGAACTAACTTGACATTGTCTTCTGGTTGTTGAATATTGTATCTGTCTTTGTAGGAACCGAAAGCTTTCACTATTGGATTACAAAAGTTTAACATCTTCATGAGACATTCAATTAACGCCGGCCTTAACTTTGTCGAGCTAGAGACATTCTTGCTGAAATAGTAAGAAAGTGCATAATTAAATGTAATGCATGATAAACATATTAACCATTAGTAAACACTAATGTTAATGGATATTAAAACAGTACGTACAGTGCATACCTGATTGATTTCTCTCTGTTTGTTATCTCATTAGTTGTATCATGGATATACAGCTGACAGAACTTTGGTTTCTCTTTCCTTTGAGGAATCAAAGAACCAATTAAGTGATAATTTTCACCATGTAGTTGGAATACGGGTGGACCACGACCCTTGTTTATATCGTAATTTATCTTTCCACCAATAGATGTAAAAGAAAACATCATGTTGTAAGCTCTGATATTCTCACGAAAATAGCGACAAATTTCATCATCACTCGAGAAGAGATATATCAAAAATGGAGGAGGTTGGTTAAGTAAGGGTAGCTTAACTTTTCCCTGCAAACAACATATAGTAAATATATATGTTGCACCCTTCTTCTTTTTCTGAATTCGTTCATTAAACCACATCCTTGCTTTGCAGTGTGTGCATTCATACATCGGATCACCATCATCATAATATACTGAGGTAATATAACATCATCACAGGTTTACGTTCATGATCATAATCTTCTGCTATAGTATCAGTTCCATGAGGACTTTCGTTAAACTTAATCCCTTTCATTAAATGTTTTCTGTTATGTCTGGCCTTTCGCTGTCTCTCGAACAAAGATTTAGATAGTTGATTATGTCTTTCTCTAGCAATGATTTTGTCAACAGAAGAGTTCCACCACATAATGACTTAGATTCAGAGTTAAGATTACATTAATATGTATTCAAGGATAATAAAAATTAAAAATAATAGGAAAAAAATGAATTACTAATTAAGAGAAGGATACATGACTTCTCTATTTCATCAACTGTGTCTGAGCTTGATGTATTTTTGTTTGATTTCTCTGGTGAAAACATATAACCAAAGAATATTGAATCAAAAGGAATGTTATATATTAAATCAGATACATCTTTTAGATATAAATACAATTCAGTAATCTTACTTGGACCACTATGTACTTGTTTAGGAAGATCGGAATGTTGGGGTTGTGAAACAGGAGTTGTTCGAGACTTACTAACAACAGATGGTGGCGTCGCATAGGTTGTATTTGAGGTTGTACATTCAGATACATTAGTATCATTTGATGAAAGGATACCATCTGATAATAAAATTGAAAAACAAACAATGAGTTAATAATTTTTATAGATAAAATGTTATCAATCCATTCTACTATTAATAAATGGAATTATTCTTACTTGGCTGTAAAGGTAGAGATTTAGCAATACCAGAATTTAGCTTCCGTGAATTAGGATTTGTTCGAGATTTGCTAACAACAGATCGGCACGTCGCATAGGTAATATTAGAGGTAGTGGTTTCATTCCTATTAGTTTGCCAGGATGATTGGATAACACCAGTACCATGAATAACGTTGCTTGCTAGGTTTAGATCAGGAATTGTTGTATTATGTTTTGCGATTTTAGGCCGTGAAAATTGAGTTTCTGATATGAAGTTACCAAACCTAATACCTGGAAATATAATATATGTTAGCATTGAATGTATAAACATATAAGCTTACTATATATAAAAGCAAGAAATGAAAAATGGTAGTTGAGATATAGGTAACCCGTTTCGTCAGAAGATGGTGAGCATTGCAAAGGTCTCTTTATAGGTGGTCTGTTTTCTTTTAATGAGCTTGGTAATGCTATATGAAGACAAACAATATCATAACATATAACATATAAGACAATTCCTAAAATGATTTTTTAAATAAAACATAGTTCACATACACTGTTGAGATTTAGGTGTGTTTGACCGTTTAGAGAAACAACCAGAGTTGCTGACATCTCTAAGAATTTCATCTATGTATATAAACAAAAAAAGACAACACAATTTAAAAATAATTCAAAGTATAAAACTATTAAGTAAAGCAAATAATAGATAAAAACTCACTTGAAGTAGATATGTCAGATGTATCCGAGATGAACTCTTCACCAAATCGTTTGAATTGCTTAAATCTCTAAATATCATATCAAATGCACCAAAAATAGGCTTTGTAGAATGTGTTTGGCTGGTAGATGCTGTCTTCTGTTTTTTTTGAATTCTGTTTTCATCATTTTCGTATCCATAACGATTTTTTTTAGAACTATGCATTGCATAAGAAAGTGAACATAAGTGTAAATAGAGGTAAACGTGAACACAAAGAATGTTATGAAGCGGAAAACTTTACTTATATGAATGAATGGTTGTTTGTTCGAAAATTCAAACTAAATGTGATCCCTTATGAATAGGAAAACAAATATTCTACATTTAAATTTATATATCTAAATCCACAAATATAGATCGTAAATATAGAGAAAGAATCAATTTAGTTACAAATTGCCAAATTAAAAGGATAATTATAGTTAAGTAAAGTAAATAATACGATTAAAAGATTTAAGTTATAATACATTATTCAGTTTTAGCTATTGATGGAATTTGTTTTCGGTTAGTAGCTATACGGATCTTTGGATATATAGATTTGTATAAGTATATTAAATTTCTTTACAATTTTTGAAATAATAATCCATAAATAAATAAAGAGTAATACATCAAAAATTGATTATAAGCTAATTATGGTTGAGCACTATTTAATATATCAATGATTTCATTTGAATGATGATCATAAGATTTCAAAGACAAATTATGTTTGAGTACTATTCCAACGTCTGGACACCATTTAATATATCAATGATTTCATTTGAATGATGATCATAAGATTTCAAAGACAAATTATGTTTGAGTACTATTCCAACGTCTGGACACCATTCAAGTACTGTTTCCACACCTTCAATATCTTCACATAAACTCTCCATTGAGTTTTGAAGGGCTTCACGGAGTAGAGATCAGTGAAAGAAGACATAATAGCAAGATGACAATTTTAGATTCCATTCGAATGGTGATCATAAGATTTCAAAGACAAATTAGAAAATTACTAAAACGATATACAGAGTAAAACAAAAAACTAATGGTGTGAAAAATGGTACGACATCATAATATTGATAAAAAATAACTATCCGATTACAAAAAATCATCCAAAAGCTAAGTAGAATAAAAAACAATGATAAAAGAAACAATTATTCAGACGATTAAAACATAACAAAATAGTTAAAATAACTGATTTCGGTTCTTAAATCATGGCTTCTCTGTCTTCACAGTCTTAAGGGGCAGAGTACTTGGATTAGTCTCAACAGTTTTTTCATCCTTACACTTCTTCTTTGCAGTCGAATACTCATCGATATCCTTAATCACTTCCATACTTTCATTGCTCTTGCGCTTAGAAGTAGGTGTAATGTCAGCATCATCATCATCCATAATCATTAGAGGAACCTATAACATATTAATTAATCTGTATCAATGGAAGTATTATATAATAGTACACATGAATGTAAGAAAACAGAATACACAAATATACCTTTCCATCAAGAGTATTGTGAGCTTTTTCCTCTATCTTGATACTTGGAGTGCTTTACGAAAAGTGAAAGTAATGAATTGTAAAAAATAAAGAATTAGTGTATAAATATTTTTTGATAACCAAATGATATAACTGCACCTGAGGAGTAGAGATTTCAGAAAACTCCTTAACCACATCACTTTGTGTAATTATACTGATGACCTTGTATGTATCACTATTGAAAACAATATTTGAACTTGCAATTGCAATCTTGAAGAGAAACGTTTTACCACAAATATTGCTCAAAGCCAAGGGCAAGACATCTGGATCCTGAATCTAACCAAAGAGGAATTTAAAAAAATTTAAATAGATAAAGCCAGAAACGGTCATGGACAAATGCATTAGAAATATGAACCTCATTAACAGACTGAGTTAATTAACTGAGCAGCAGTTTGGTTGACAACTTCCTTTGCCTCTTGATCAAATAAGAGGAATTTGGTTTCACCAGTATTATCCATGACACGAAAAGTCAACATGAACCTATCATATATTTGAAATAGGATAAGTTAAACTTTATTAGAAGTGAAAACTTTACTATAGCACAAATACAATAACAGATTTACGATGGATAAACATTCTCAACATCCTCATTGCATTTTTTGCACTGCCATAATTGTTTCTTAGATGTTTTTCCAGGATATAGTTCTTTTAAGTAATCCATATCATGAGGGAGAACCTTTTTAGCACAGGCTCCACATGACATGTAATACCAGTCAAACTCAGTGTCTATAGACATAATTTTGGCCATGGTAACACATTTGACAACCTTTGAAAGTGCATAATGATATTAGAATCAAATTTAGGTTATATTAATCGAACTGTCAGAATATATAATTACCTCAGAAGCAGCAATAATCTCGCTAATAGTCCTTCGAGGACTATGCAAGAAGAAATCGTCCCTTACTGATATAGAATTGACAATAATCAACTGATTTGGATGGGTATAGGTCAGGGTTAAACCATCTTTTGGCAATCTGTATAAATTATATTACATAGTTATCAGAATACAAAACTTGAGAAATTATTAAAAACATGGAGATAAGTAGTTTTACCTCTCTTTAAAACCCAAACTCTCTGGAAACACTGGATCAGTAATGACCATCGAACAGTTGTAGCAATTGCCAACACTCCAAACACATTGATAAAGTTTTAACTTTCCAAAACGCGAAACAGCAACGATCACAGCATCATTGACATGTTGAGCCACACTTTCAAGATTTTCAGCAAATTATCCCCAAAGAACACAATTAAGTCAAACATCTCTACATTGAACATAATAAGTAAATTATTGAAAAAAGATACTAAACACCAATAGTAAAGATATAGAGCATTAGTGATAGATTAGTAATGTAAATGCTAACTCTGTATCACGGATCTCCATAGAAAGCCTCTTTGTCTGTCTCTTTCCAACATTCAAGATCTCTACATCCCCAATGCTCACAATTTGTCCAATAGCATCTGAGGTAAAAAAATCATGTTAGTAATCTAGAGTAACGCACACAAACTATATATTAAAGATATAATTTATTAATTAAAAACTTGCCTTCATGAAATCTGGATTCATTTTTGCCTTCATTTTGCCTATCAAAAAACTTGACGAACTTGAAACCTAGGATTCTTGGATCCATTTCTTCTGCCGGTTTGACAGATGTTGTTGATGCGAAAAGGATTTTGTAAACGTGAGGGCTTGTCCTGAACTTACCACCATTATGAGCTACTTGAAAATTTGTGATAATTCTAGAAGCACCTTCCTTAAAGAGATTTTCATTTTTCTTGATGAACTCCTTTTTCAAAGTTACATGCATGGTTTGATTCTGTGTATATGTAAAAGAATATGAATGCTTTAAAGATACATAGGTTTGTATGAAAGTAAAAAACAAATGACAGTGGTGAAATATATAGATTAGTAGAAATGCTTAAAAGTAACATAGATAGTATACCTTCTCATCAACAACAACCATTTCCAACGTCTCGACACCATTCAAGTACTGTTTCCACACCTTCAATATCTTCACATAAACTCTCCATTGAGTTTTGAAGGGCTTCACGGAGTAGAGATCGGTGAAAGAAGACATAATAGCAAAATGACAATTTTAGATTCAGAAATGTATTGAAAGGTGGGGGATGAGGGAATATTGGAGAAACGTTACATCTATATATATACTGTATTAAGAGAACATGTATTGCTAGGTTAAAAATTTCAAATTTAGAATTTTCTTCTTGTTAATCTAATCCAAGGATCTTGGATATTCTTCGTTTAGGAATAAATATATACCTTCCGCAATTTGAGTTATTGATATGGATCTTTATTTAGTTATTTAAAAATTTTCCAAATTTTCAGTGTAGATTATGCGAAAATATAGATACTTACTTAATCCGATTGAAGTTTAAATTATTGTTATTAGTTGTTGATAAAATTGCTCAAAGAAAATATCTATTTAAAAATGATATTAAAATAATATATTTTTAGTTTCGGAATTGTTGATGCTTATACGATTGTGAATAATGTATAACGTAATGTAGGAATAATGTATAACGTGAATTATGAATAACAATCTCCTTAATAATATTATTTTGCAATATTTATTGTAAAATTATGTTTATTCAAATTGTATAAATAATAGTTAATAAGAGAATATATACATAATACGAAAATAATATTTGGAAGCCCAAAAAAATCAGAAGAGAAGAACACATATTTGAAAAATTTATTGCAGTTCAATGTGTTTTAGAAAATAATGTTGTGTTTGGCTATAGAAATAGTAGGAGAATTAATTTTAAATGAATTAATAATGTAGCTAAATATCAACTTTAATTTTAGAGCTGTCAAGTGTCCAATAGTAGTTCCACTTTAATATATTGGAGATTGTTAAGATTTCTTATTGCTATATGATTTTGAGTTTGTACTGTAGTTAAGAGTTTAGAAAAATGTGAGTGATTGAATCAAACATAGTTAATTTATATCGAATTTATTAGTTTGCTTGCTCTTACGTGGTTTCAGTATCAAAAGATTTTTTTCATCAAATATTAACATACTCATCATTTTATTTTTTAGACAAAAAATGGAAAAGATTATGAAAAGTAAAAATGTCATCCTCATTTTGCTGATTTATCGTGGGATTTATCGAACCCAAAAATTGTTCAGTTACCAATAAATTTGACGGATTTAGAATATCTACAAAATATCCATAATATCTCTAATATTTAGAAAATCTATTAAATTTTGACCCCAAAAAAAAAAGAAAATCTATTAAATATTTGCCAGATTTGGCGAAAGAATGGCAGACTAATTTTCTATCAAATATATTATATTTTTAAAATCTTAATAGGTATTTTAGCTATTTCTATTATTTTGTAGGTTATTACTGGAATTTTTTTTTTTTTTGGTAATTTTCTTATAACTCTCGTAAGAAGGCAACACTTTGTGACTTTTAGTCGTTGACTTCACCAAACTTGTTAAAAGTTAAAACTGCTACGTGACACATTAAATTATTTCGTCGTCTTTGTTAGAAGCACTAAAAAAAACTTACATTGAAAAATCATGAAACAACCGTGACAATTTCATTCTCTCTCTTCTCAATTTTTCGTTGTTCCTTCCACGACGAAGGATCTAACGACCGAGCCACGGTGGAGTTTAACTCCGCCATATCTTCTCCGTCGCCACCGGCGTTCTTCAATTAAATCCATTGATCTCCTTAATCCACCATCCATGGATCGAGCTTCTCTCCTCATCCTCCTCTGTATATTCTTCGATCTGACCGCGGCTAATAAAACTCCAGATAAGCTCGATTTAGCAGCCGAATCGCCGATGATTTTCCCGCTCAGCTACTCCTCCCTTCCGCCGCGAGTCGAGGATCTCCGCCGCCGTCGTCTCCAACAATCTCAGCTCCCTAATGCTCACATGAAGCTATACGACGACCTCCTCGCCAACGGGTTTGAATTTCGAATAATTAGCAATTAGTTTTCTATGAAGATCCTGATTTTTTCCCCCGGATATTCGTGAGAATTGTGGTTTGCTCAATCTTATGCAGCTACTATACGACACGATTATGGATAGGGACACCTCCACAGGAGTTTGCTTTGATTGTAGATACTGGAAGTACTGTCACTTACGTACCTTGCTCCACCTGTAAACATTGTGGGAAGCATCAGGTGATTAACTTACTTGGATCTTCTTAGATACTTGTTTGTAGAAGAAGATGATCTTCAGGGATTAACTCATGATGTGGTGAAATCAATTAGATTTCACTAGCGCTTTGATTAAGGTGTAAGGAGAGTATTGAGTCTGCTTTAGTTCTCCTCTTCGATGAATTTATGCTTTGCTTATCTCTGATTAGGCGTGGAAATGGTTTTCAGGATCCAAAGTTTCAACCTGAGTTATCTAGTAGCTACCAGGCTTTGAAATGCAACCCTGACTGTAATTGTGATGATGATGGTAAATTATGTGTCTATGAAAGACGATATGCTGAGATGAGCTCGAGTAGTGGGGTTCTAAGTGAGGATTTGATATCTTTTGGCAACGAGAGCCAGCTTTCTCCGCAGAGAGCTGTTTTTGGATGCGAGAACGCGGAGACAGGGGACCTTTTCAGCCAACGTGCTGATGGTATAATGGGTTTGGGTCGTGGTAAGCTCAGTATTGTAGATCAGCTTGTTGACAAGGGTGTTTTCGAGGACTCTTTTTCGTTGTGTTATGGAGGAATGGAAGTTGGTGGTGGTGCTATGGTACTTGGTAAAATATCTCCTCCAGCTGGTATGGTGTTTTCCCGTTCGGATCCTTTCCGCAGGTAGAGTAACTTCATTGGATTTGGAGTTAAGTTGGTATATGAATAACTGAGAGTAGATATTGAGCTTCTCACACATCACTGTAGTTTCGGGTGTTTGCAGTCCATACTATAACATTGACCTGAAACAAATGCATGTTGCTGGCAAGTCTCTAAAGCTAAACCCAAAGGTCTTTAACGGAAAGCATGGAACCGTGTTGGATAGTGGAACAACGTATGCTTATTTTCCAAAGGAAGCGTTTAATGCCATAAAGAATGCGGTGAGATATCTTAAGTCGTATAAACATTTTCTCATTGTTTTCGCTACTCAGTATCTGAGAGTATAAGCATATGCATCACAATCCTTTAGACATTAAGATCTGATATTATGTTAGTGAGTTGTTAGGAGCTGTCATGACCATCAATGGACGATGTTCGGCTAAGAAATTCACTTTTATAAGCTTAGAATAGAAACTGTTGGTGGTTCTTCGTTATTGTAATTTATGTGAAATGTCATTTTGTGTAGGTCATTAAAGAAATTCCATCTCTCAAACGGATCCATGGTCCAGACCCAAATTATGATGATATTTGTTTCTCTGGCGCTGGAAGGTTTGTTTAAACAACTATCTTACGGAAATTGAAATTTGTTTTATGCCTAAAGATGCTAATTTTGGATGCTGTTCAGGGATGTGGCTGAGATACACAATTTTTTCCCCGAGATCGCTATGGAATTCGGCAATGGTCAGAAACTAATCCTTTCTCCCGAGAACTATTTATTCAGGGTAAAGCAAAATGGCTTCATCCTTTTTATTTTAATACATGTTTGATCATCATTCAAGCAAGCATTTATAACAGTTTCCATTTGTCTTTCCTGATAATGTTGTGTAGCACACCAAAGTTAGAGGCGCTTACTGCCTTGGAATATTTCCTGATAGAGACTCAACAACACTCCTTGGAGGTAGACTCAGTTTTCATTATCTTGCTTGCATTTCCATTTTCCAATGAAAGCTTGTATCATGTACGATTTAGTTTGAAGACAGATCATGTGTTTTTCACTCTACTTTAAGTTCTGTTTTGGATCTGGCTTCCATCTGACGAGTATAAAGTTGGTACACGTGATCAGGAATTGTTGTCCGCAACACGCTCGTCACTTATGACCGTGAAAACGACAAGCTCGGGTTTTTGAAGACCAACTGTTCCGATCTATGGAAGAGGCTGGCGGCACCAGATTCTCCTGCACCTACTTCACCAGTTTCCCAGAATAAAACTTCTCATATTTCTCCAAGCCCTGCTTCGAGCGAGTCTCCTACGGTGGATCTTCCAGGTAGTTTGTTCGGATTTTCAGGGATTTATCTTGAACCACTCTTTTTGTTATCTCTCTTACTTCTTTGATTTCTGTTCACAAGACAAGAACTCTGTTTATAGAGTGGTGATTATATACAAAGATAGTAAATTGTTATTCCTCTTGTAAAACTTTCCATTTGTCTCTGGAGGTGAAATAGTTAAAACTACTTCTACCATTACCTATTCATTTGAAATGAATTGGTTCTTTTTCTTTTCTATTTTGGTGTTAACCTGTTATTGACTATACCTTACGAACTTGAAGGTGTTTTCCGGATTGGAAGTATAACCTTCGAAGTGTCAATAAGTGTGAACAATTCTTCATTGAAGCCCAACTTCTCAGAGATTGCTGATTTCATTGCCCATGAGTTAGAGATACAAAGCTCACAGGCAAGCTTAGACATTCGTTTTCTGCTAATTCTCTTAACTAATGTGTTTTTGTTGTGATAAAAATCATACTCAATCTCTCTTCTCGTTGTAACAGGTTCGCTTGCTGAGTATCACGTCCAGAGAAAATGAGTATCGCCTGAAATGGGGAATTTTTCCTCCACAATTTTCCGAGTACATTTCCAATAATACAGCATTGGTAATTTCTCCTTTCCATTGTTGCTTTAGATATCTTCATGCGTCCATAAAAAAGATGTGACTTCTATTTTTTTACGTGGTTTGCAGAAGATAATGTTGCTTTTAAAGGAAAATCGGTTACGCCTACCTGGGCAATTTGGAAGCTACAAGTTGCTAGAATGGAAGGCAGAACAAAAGAAGAAACAGTAATGTTTTTATTTCTCTTTGTACCTTTCCATGTATCTATCATCGCTGTTTCGCTTAGATTTGATTTGTGATTTGGTGTAGGAGCTGGTGGGAGAAGCATTTACTTGGCGTTGTTGGTGGAGTGATGATCTCGTTGCTCGTTACTTCGGTGATGATCAAACTTGTATTGGTGTGGAGAAGGAGAAAGCAAGAGGAAGCTACTTATGAGCCTGTAAGTGCTGTTGTTAAAGAACAAGAACTTCAGCCTCTCTCTTCTGAAACATCTAATGCCTGAGCTTCACCATCACTTATAGAGTCTCTCTCTCTATATATATATATATATTTGAATTTGATAGAAAGAAATTAAACCCCAGATTTCAGGAAACAAGATTCATTTAAAATTAAAGACAGTTTGATTTTTTCAAGTAAATTGTTGTAGTTACCTTATTTTGATGTATAAGGAAAGAAAGAATGAAAATGAGAAAATTTGTTGGGATCCTTTTTTTTATTGCTTAGTAATTTTTATTGAGGAGACAAAGCTACTCAAACTCACTTCTACAAACTTAAATACTGTATGATCAATATTCAATTTATAGCATCTTGATCTAAAAATATGTCCAAATATTTCAATTTTCTCATTATCTTTTAAACCAATCAAATATCAAACATACAATGCTGTTCTGGGTTACATTTGATAAGAACTTCTCTATGTTTTTTAACTGGGTTAACAAGATTTATAACCTTTTATAAACTAAGAACCATTGCGGTTGAGAATTTTTTGACAAAGAAACTAATGTAATGTATAATCTTTATGGTGACAAAAAAAAAGTATATTCTTTATAAATTAGTATTCAATAAATTGCAAATTTTTTTCTGTTTCGAAATTAAGTCTTTATGCAAAATAATAATCATCATTATCCTTCGTTCACGACCCCCTACCCCCAAATCTCGTATAAGTTTAATCCATGGGAAGTTCTTTATCACCAATTCCAATGCGTAGAAGATGGCACACATCTGTTGACAAAAGTTAAGAAGCTCATAATTTCACTTCGTCCAATGCATCGACTATAGCTAAGTTGAAATCGAAAGCGGAATCGTGGAAACGGAATCGCGGAAATGGAAGCGCTTGAATGCGGAGAAGCCAATTTTTCAAAATATTTAAGAAACCGTACATATTGGAAGCGTGTATATATATATATATATATATAATGAAACACTTAACATAAAATACTATATAAAAGAAATATTTTAAACTTAAACAACAAAAATCCAATATATAATGGGTTTGAAATATATTAAACGTAACAAAATTGTCTTTTTCTTCTATAATTTTAGTCGAAATTTGCAGCAACGTTTCCAACCACAAAGAATACGATTCCGACTAAAATTATAGAATCGAACAATTCTTCAGTGTTTCCAAATAGTAAAATTTCAGAATCGCGATTTCCAACGATTCTGATCGATTCCGTGCGATTCTGATTCCGATTCCAATTCCAAAGCGAGAAGTGTAATTTTTTGAGCGATTCCGTGCAAACTATGGTTCTTCTACTTAATCATTTTTGACAGAAAAAAAAACAATATATTTAATTTGGGGAAAATAAGTAAAAAATACTGCTCACGTTCGGTGTTTGATCAGACGTTTATTGCTGCCATTAGTGAAGCAACATAACCTCAAGCACAAGCCTAAGGCAATTGTTTAAATATATCACAAATTTGAATATATATATATATATATATGATTGCAATCCTTAAAATTAATCAAAGGTTTTTCATCATTACAATTTGTTAACCATATATGATATTACATTCTAAATAATCCGTAGTAAAACTTCTCCAGTTTACTTAACAATTCTCCGTATACAACGCATGTCATAATCTGTTAATGCCATAAGTCAGTAAAAACGACTATACTGTACTAAAAAATTCATTCAACTTTTTCAATTGTTTAAATGGAAACGACCATTTGCAAATTCACTTTCTCATGCGGCCGCTAGATGTCATAACATCACTAGGCCACTTTAGTTTCACTTTTCACATAAAACAAAAAACTCACTTTGATCTGCGCATATCTACCTGGATCACATATAAACCCTATTTCCCCCTTTTTTGTATTAAAGCTTCTTTAATCAGAAAAAAAAAACAGCAAAAAACGCCAAGACAAATCTCAGATCTTTCATGGACCACTTCTCTTGCAGGAGTACAAACAAGATGGCCAAGATGACCCACGTTGTTGTCGGTTTCAGACCGTGTTGTTTCTTCTGTGTCATGGAAGAAAAAGACTCTTGTGTTAGAAAAGCATGGTTAGAGTTATCTCTGAGAGATATGCACATGACAAGAGAGGACACAGAGCTCGCTCTCACACTCAGTTTCATTTGGAGGGTCGCCATGGCCGACCCTGAGAACCCCGAGTTACCATCTCTCGGGGTCTTCGAGTGCATGACAAAGTTGCTGAAGAAAGGTCTTGAGGATGTAGAATGGGTGATGACTGGCCAAAATGTGTATGCTCCTTACTATGCAGCCCATATCATTGGATCTTACACCATGAAGAATCCTGAGCTTGCTGCGAAAGCTGTGGAATCTGGTGTCATAGCTCCATTGCTTGAGCTTATGAGAGGAAAAATGAGTTGGGTTGAGCAAAGAGTCGCGGTTAGGGCGTTAGGTCACTTGGCGAGCTATGAGAGGACGTTTGAGGCAGTGGCTGCTTACGAGGATGAAGTGGTGAGATTAGCCATGGAGATTGCAACGACATGTGTTGATGTTGTGTACGAAGAGTTTGTGAGTGTTCAAGAAAGAGAAAGAAGAGTTAGGTATCATATTGACTTGCTTACTAGAGGACTTGGAGGGTTAGAGATGGAAGACCAAAAAGCCGAGGAATGGGCAAGCCAGCTACAATGTTGGTCACTTCATTTACTCAATTGCTTTGCTTACAAGAAGAAGTCTATTTCCTTTATTTGCAACCAAACCTTTCTCAAGGAGCTTAGCAAAATGTGGGGTAAATTGGTAAACCACACTTCTCCTGCAGGCATCGGACTAATCAGGATTCTTTGTTATAGTAAACAAGGGCGAGGGCATGTCTCGGAATCGAGAGAAATGATATTGAGTCTATGCAATCTCTCCCGGTCTTCTGATGATTGGCAATACATGGGTATAGATTGTCTTTTGCTTCTTCTCAAAGACCAAGAAACAAGGTACAAAGTCTTAGAGACATCATTGTTCTATCTAGTTGACCTAGTTGAGCTTAAAGCCCTTAGTAATAGACCAAACCTAGGTGATATAATAACTCGGGTTCTTCTAATGGATTACAATACAAAGAGAGGTTGTGTTTACACTAACAAGGCCCAAAAGGCCATGAACGACATATGGAAGACGAAAGTAGAGAGGAGAAAGAGGGAGAGAAAGTTAATGAGTGATAATCAAGAAAATCTAACAGAGTCAAGTGTTGTTGTGAATTTGATTAAGCAGCAAGCAAACCAATTGCTTTGTGTAGGAAACATAGAGGGAGCTATTAAATGCTACAAAGAAGCAATAGATTTATGCCCTTTGAAACTTAGGAGAAAGAGAATGAGTCTATATAGTTTCAGAGGAGAGTGCTACTTACTTCTTGGATATGTAGACGCAGCCATAAGTGACTGCACCAGAGCTCTTTGCTTGTCCGAACCAGTGAACTCGCATGGTAAGAGTCTTTGGACAAGGTCAAGAGCTTACGAAATCAAAGGGCTTTCAAGAGAAAGCTTGATGGACTGTATTATGTTCGTCAATGGCCGCTGCTTTCATGGAAAAATCCCTTACTATGCTGTTCAAATGATCAGCAAACAGATGGAGGCCTTGTGGCTGTTCGAAGAGGTTAGAGCGACGAGGCTTCGAAGGGTGATGCTCAAGGAGAAAAATCATGGTATATTCTATTTCTTATGTATATATGTGTGTGAATATGTGGTTTTGGATCTTTCCTATATAAAAAATGAAATAAACAATTTTGTTTCTCTTTCAAGGCTTGTCTACGATCTCAGAAGAACCAGGAAAGAAGAAGGAAAGAATGATGGTACAACGGAAGAAAAATTGACCCCATGGATCGATAAATCTATGTAGCAGCTACTTTATCTCATAAGCAAGTTTTTTATTTGTTTGTTTTAAACTAGAAAGATTGGTACTTTTGTGATGGATAAGTATCAGATTGTTAAAGAGTTTATCAACATATATATAGTCTGTTTTTATACAAGAACATGCAATACCTGAGTTTGAACCGGATGGTGACAAAATGACGACATTAACATACATATTAAGCTGCATGTTCCTGTAGTATCAGCATAGTCTTTGAAGTTACTTCTGATTATTGTTTCAATGAACATTTTTCGTAATTGAGTTCTCTAATTATTCTACACTATCCTTATGGTATCAAATGGATTATTTGTATATAGATAAGATCGAATCATCAAATATTCTGAAAACTTTACGAAGAAACCCTATAAACAATATTTGAAATTGGAGGTACGTACGAGTTACAACGTTGTTTTTGGTGGCATTGGATAAAGTGGAAATGAGTATTTTATGTGAAGTAAATGGGAAATGTGAGGAACGCAGAAGGTGGGGAGGACCACAAAACCACATTAAGGTCCGCATGATCATTCTTTTACTTTGAATATTATGGTTTAGAGTAGACAAGTTTACGAACTTTCATATATTATTTGGACTAATCTCTATTTTTTATATGATTTATTAAACCAGAAGTATCAAAAAGAATAAGGAAGTCATGGCTATGAAAAGTATTAGCTCCGAACCAAAAGGATGACGTTTTCTCGAGTGAGTAGAGGGCACATTATGTGGATTAAAGGTCAGGGATCGAATTCGTCCATGTACTAAAATTGTTGTGGTTCATCAAACTTCAACTATGTCTATTAGATAAATTAAACAATGACTATTGTACCACATATTGGTAAGGTCCTTACCAACCTCACGGACACATTTTTTAACAAAAACATATAGGAGGCACATTGAGGCGATTTAGTCCTACTTGGTTTGATCATTATAGTAATTGGTTAGAGCTTCCGGCTTTTGTATATGTCGTTGATTGTAACTTGTTCAAATCCACCTCGTCGTTGTTCTTCGAATAGTTAGCATCCTCTAGAGAAAAAATAATTTTTTTAATGGGCGACTTCTTCTTGTTCCTTCTGGTGGCGCAGCATCGCACCTTCCTTATTTACCGTTTTCTTCGCCCGACATGTTTTGTTATTGAATTAGTAGAGTGACATGAAAAATAGTAAGTAAAAACTTAATTAGAGTTGTACATACATAATTCAGTAATTGATTATAACTGGTTTAGTTGGTTAGTTTCGGTTATTACTTGGTTAAGTCTCCTTTAGCTTAATCATGTATTTAAGCACTTGTAACACAGTTTTACGGAATTAATGAGAATCATTTTATTCCTTAATATGGTATCAGAGCTTTTCTCTACGAAATAGAGTTTTTCCGCCATTGATTCTCGTTCAAATTCTTCAACCTCTTTTCATGAAATCGCCATTCATTCTTCGATAATGAGTTCTTCGCTAGCTCAAATATCTTCCGATTTCATCCTTGGGTTGATTTTCGCAGTGATTGATTTTCTTTTTGCTATCTCGATCTTTTTCTTGTTTCCGCTATTTCTCCCTTTTTTGATCTAGATTCAATGCCGATTCTTGTTTCCTTTTCATAATCTCGGCTTGATTTCTTCTCATCGTCGTCAATTTCTTTCTCGGAAATGGCTTCGACTGCTTCTAATCCTGCGAACACAGCTCAATCACATACCATCGATCAATATGAAAATCCGTATTTTCTTCATGCCTCGGATCACGCCGGCTTGGTTCTCGTCTCCGATCGACTAACCTCTGGATCAGAATTTCATTCTTGGCGCCGGTCCATTCGTATGGCTCTCAACGTCCGCAATAAACTTGGATTCATTGACGGTACGATTACTAAACCTTCTCCGGGACATAGAGATGCTGGATCTTGGTCTAGGTGTAACGATATGGTAGCTACTTGGCTCATGAATTCTGTATCTAAAAAGATTGGTCAGAGTTTGTTGTTCTTGCCAACGGCTGAGTCTATTTGGAAGAATCTCATGTCTAGATTCAAGCAAGATGATGCACCTAGAGTCTATGAAATTGAACAGCGTCTTAGTTCTATTCAACAAGGATCGATGGATGTGAGTACATATTTTACTGAATTGGTTATTCTGTGGGAAGAGTACAAGAACTATGTGGAACTTCCGGTTTGCACTTGTGGAAAATGCGAATGTAGCCGTGTCACAAAGTTTCTAATGGGGTTGAATGAAGTGTTTGAACCCACAAGGAGACACATCCTAATGCTGAAACCTATTCCCTCAATAGAAGATGTTTTCAACATGGTAGCTCAGGATGAGAGACAGAAATGTATTAAGCCATCCACAAACCTGGAAAATGTGGCATTTCAGACTTATACAGATCCTGCTCCACCGAACTACAATTCTGCTCCTGTGAATGGATATTCAGGTCCTTCGGAAAATGCTGCTTATGCTGCTTCATATAGACCACCACAGCAACAACGTCCTGTGTGTACTCATTGTGGGCGTTTAGGACATACAGTTCAGAAATGCTACAAGATTCACGGTTATCCTCCGGGTCAGAAAGCAACACAAAAATCTTCTGGCCAGACGAACTTTCAACCACCTGGACAATTCAAAACTGGTTCCAGGCCTACTTTTCCACAACAATCTCATTTCTCTAAGCCTGCTATGGCTAATGCAGTCGATGCTGATGCGTCAGTTCCAACTCTCGACTTGAACCAATTTACAGCTGATCAGGTTCAATCTTTGCTACAGCATCTTAGTGCTCATGTACGGACTTCAGAGCCTTCATCTACTGCTCCTACAGCTTCCATCACAGAAAATGGAGTCACGGCACTAGTGTTCCAATTCATTACACTGGCACTGTGCATATTACTACTGACTTAGCTTTGCATGATGTTCTGTACATTAACACCTTTAAATTCAATCTTTTAAGCGTGAGTACATTGTTGCATCATAATCAGTGTTCTGCTCATTTCTATGCTGACTCATGTTATCTTCAGGACAATTATCGGGACTTGACGATTGGTAGAGGAATTATTTTGCACGGTCTTTACATTCTGGAGACTGCTGCTATCTCTCCCTCTTCCAACGTCTTCTGTGGATCCTTGTTAGAAGATGGACATCTTTGGCATCAACGCCTCGGTCATCCATCTCCTCTCAAGTTACAGCATCTTTCAGGTTCCTTGCCTTCATATAGATCTAGTTCTGTCCTTTGTGAAGTTTGTCCACTGGCTAAACAACGAAAATTACCATTTGTTTCTCATAATCGTTTGTCTGAGTCTCCTTTTGATCTTGTTCATTTAGATATTTGGGGACCATTTTCTGTAGAATCTGTAGAGGGCTATCGTTACTTTCTCACGATTGTAGATGATTGTACACGGGTCACATGGCTCTACATGTTAAGAAATAAAAGTGATGTTTCCATTGTTTTTCCCTCTTTTATTAAATTGGTTAAGACACAATATCAATCTGTTATAAAGGTCATTCGTAGTGATAATGAACCAGAACTTGCTTTCACTAGCTTACTTCATTCACATAGTATTTTGCATCAGTTCTCATGCGCATATACGCCTCAGCAAAACTCAGTTGTTGAAAGAAAACATCAGCATTTACTTAATGTAGCTAGAGCATTACTTTTTCAATCAAATGTTCCTCTAGTGTATTGGTCTGATTGTGTTATCACTGCCGTTTACTTGATCAATAGAACCCCTTCCTTAGTCTTAAATAAACTGTCTCCGTATGAGAAATTCTATAAGAAAGCACCGGATTATAATTTTTTGAGGTCTTTTGGCTGCTTGTGTTTTGTTTCTACTCTCAGTAAGGATAGAAATAAATTCACTCCTCGAGCCAGACCATGTGTTTTCTTAGGTTATCCATCGGGATATAAAGGCTATAAGGTCTTAGACTTGGAATCTAATGTGGTTTCTATATCTCGTAACATCATCTTTCATGAGCTAATTTTTCCATTCAAAAATGGCTCTTCCTCGGAACATAAACATGATTACTTTGGTAAATCTATTATGCCTATGCCAATACCTGTCGCTCTTGATGTTAAGATAGAACAATCATCTGAAATCATCATAGATCATTCATATGCTCATACTGATACAGTATCTGATATTGTTCATTCATCGTTACCTGCATCTGCATCACACACTAGTGCTCCACCTATATCTGAGACTGTGACTGCTGATACAGGAGCAATATCATCAAACACTGGCCGACCAAAACGACAGATCAAGGCTCCAGGTTATTTGTCCAACTATCACTGTAACCTAATTCAGTCCTCTTCATCTTCTATATCACCTTCTGTCCTTTATCATCTTGAATCCGTTGTTTTCTATTCCAAGTTATCACCTTCCTATCAGTCTTTTATCCTATCTTGCACTACTGAGACAGAACCACAAACATTCAAGCAAGCCATGGCTCACCCACATTTTCCGAAAGCTATGGATGTAGAGTTGTCTGCTCTTGAGTCTCAGGGAACATGGGACATTGAGACTCTTCCACCTGGTAAGCACGTAATTGGTTGCAAGTGGGTTTATACTATTAAGTATAACCCTGATGGCTCTGTTAGTCGTTATAAGGCCAGATTAGTGGCTAAAGGCTACACGCAACAAGAAGGGATCGATTATATAGACACGTTTTCCCCTGTTGCAAAGCTTGCAAGTGTGAAACTTGTTTTAGCATTGGCTGCTTCTCACAGATGGACGCTTACACAGATGGATGTGACAAACGCTTTTTTGCATGGTGACTTAGATGAAGAGATATATATGAGTCTTCCACAGGGCTACACACCTCCAGCTTCATCATCATTACCACCGAATCCAGTATGTCGTCTCCGTAAGTCTCTCTATGGCCTTAAACAGGCATCGAGACAATGGTACCAATGTTTTTCTAGTGTTGTATTACGAGCTGGATTTATCCAGTCTCCTGATGATACGACTCTTTTTGTTAAGCAAACTGGTACATCATTTATAGCCTTATTGGTGTATGTTGATGATATCATGATTGCCTCTAACAATGATTCTGAGTTACAGCTTCTTAAGGACGCCTTACATGAAGCTTTTCAGATTAAAGATATGGGCGCACCGAAGTTTTTCTTGGGATTGGAGATTGCCTGAAACTCTTCTGGGATTTCTGTTTGTCAACGCAAGTATGCCCTGGATATACTCGCATCCACTGGGATGTTAGCTTGTGAACTGGCATCAACTCCGATGGATCCTTCTGTTCACTTGAGCAGAGATACTGGGAACAAGCTAGAGAATGCAACGCCGTATAGGGAGCTGATTGGTCGTCTCTTATACCTGACTATAACACGACCGGACATTACCTTTGCGGTTAACTACCTGAGTCAGTTTTTATCATCTCCAACCGATGCACATCTACAAGCAGCTTATCGGATTCTTCGGTACTTAAAGAGCAATCCAGGTCAGGGTCTGTTTTACCCTGCTTCCTCTGAATCCTGCTTAAATTCTTTTGCGGATGCAGACTGGGCTACTTATCCTGATTCTCGTCGCTCTATAAGTGGATTCTGTGTGTACTTGGGAAACTCTTTGATTAGCTGGAAATCAAAGAAGCAACAAACTGTTAGTCGCAGCAGCACAGAAGCAGAGTATCGGAGCATGGCATTAGCTACGTGTGAACTTCTTTGGCTCAATCAGTTTCTTTGGGATTTGAAAGTTAATGTCACAACTGCTGCGAAGCTATATTGTGATAGCAAGTCAGCACAACATATTGCTACAAATCTTGTATTCCACGAACGGACCAAACACATCGAAGTCGATTGTCACACCGTTCGCGATCAAGTCAAAGCTGGTTTTCTGCGTTTGTTTCATGTTTCAAGTGCGAATCAACACGCTGATATACTAACCAAAGCGTTACATCCTGGACCGTTTCACTCATTACTTCGTCGGATGTCGATATCAAGCCTTTTTCATCCGGATTCACCTGCGGTTTTGGATTCAACGGCTTGAGGGGGGGCTATTAGAGTTGTACATACATAATTGAGTAATTGATTATAACTGGTTTAGTTGGTTAGTTTCGGTTATTACTTGGTTAAGTCTCCTTTAGCTTAATCATGTATTTAAGCACTTGTAACACAGTTTTACGGAATTAATGAGAATCATTTTATTCCTTAATATTATCTTATAAGCTAGGTTTTGACTTTAAATCTGTGCGCTGCGTGGAGGTGAAATATTTATGATATCATTGGTTTACACAAACACATCCTCTAAGAGCCATACCACCCTACATTATGTTAAAAGACATCAAACATTTGAATAAACTCAAAACTCACAAAATAAAAAGGATAAATAGACGCTACGTACCATAATTAATTAATTACTTTGCACCAACAATTAGCAAACTGCTGATACCATAATGCATCTTTAATGTTCACCCTAACGTCTTCAATGTTAATGGGAGTGGCATTGATACTTTTTAACTTTATCATTACCCTCAACTCCCAAAAATGAAGCGTCGAGATTTAAAAGGCAAAGTTCGGAGGTTCCATTTATTGGTCGTTTGGCACATACCAATCAACGTATCTCTTCTATATTGACTACAACATCCTAAACATCACTTGAAAATGCTTTAGTGGGAAGGAACTTGTATAAAACACTTCGATGAAAAGTATGGTAACAACCCTCTTGGGTTGTAGTCTTCATTGACATACGAAACCCATCGAGCAAGCAATGATTCCCATATCTTTTTCATTAGGATCAAACAAAACAACCATTTTTCACTAAAAACAAAAACCAAACATGAAGGAAGTCCAGCAATTACTTCTAGTGTTTCACAACTGTGGACTCTTTACGATTAAAAAAAAAAGTGTAGTGTTTAAAATGCAGAAGCTCTAGTTGCAAACAATAGCATTGATGTTAACTTAGCAGAAAATCCACCTCTGTTGTTAATAAGAATACTTTCTACATTCTTCGCGGATTAAGTTAGAGTTTCGGCGCATGATCGCATTTCCCTTACTAAAAAAAAAAAATAGCTCCAAGTGCTAACAGAATGACAACAAACCAAAATGGGTTTGAAGCTAAACTAAACTAAAATTTGGAAATAATGCTGCCAAATCTCGTGCATTGAGCTTCGATACATTTCTATATTATTATTTGAATAGATAATTACAGAAATGAACTTTTATTATAGAATATTTTACATAAATAAACATTTATTTATAAGATATTACATAAAATAAAATTTTACTTATAAATATATTACATAGATAAGCTTTATAAATATAGAAAATTTAATTAAATATTCTTTTTTAAGAGATAGTTAAATATAGAACTTACAGATTTGTTTTAAATTGTATTTTTCTACGAGTTAGTCAAAAACATATTTTAGTAAATTGTGAAATATATTAAATAGACGGATTTATCCACTTTGACAATCTTATATATAATCATTATTAACACATATTATAGAATTCATTAAGTTAAAATAATAGTTTGATCTCTAATAAAATATTCACAATTAAACTCTTATTTTATAGATATATATATTTAGATTCTAATCCATGTTAGTATGTATATAAGTATATATATATTAACATCATACCACTTTCACATTTAAAAATTACTAATAACTAAACTGCATAACAAAATTAACTCAAAATCTTATTCAATGATATATATATAAGTAAATATCGGTTGTGTGATATTTATATATGTATTATTATTTAATTGCTACCAATTTTATTTATTTATATTTTTTTATAGATTTTTATCACTAATTTTAAATTAATCAAAAAATTAAAATAAATTTTGAAGACAATTTTGGAAAAATTACCACACACAATGTGCGGATTAATTCCTAGTCAATTTTTAATCTCTGATATTTTGATTGTTACTTGAATCTCTCAGTAATGCTGCCAAATCTCGTACATTGCCTCGAATCTCATTATTACAATTCAAAGCTAAATCTCGATTTTTCTGATACTAACGGTACGATTTTGACATTTTGGCTACAGATATGATTATCCATTTTAACTCTAACTTCCAATATTAACATTTCATCAAATTATGATTATTGGAAGTCTTAAAAAGACTAGTTTTGTCTGAGTTGGTCTTTTTCAGGCTTGTCTTGTGACTCTTGTCATTGAAGTTTGGGATTAATTGGCCATGTCAATAATTTGATCAAAAACGATGAATCTAACACAAGTAAACATACACTGGTATGATTCACTTGTTCTTGACGCTAAAATTATCATCAGAAACTTACAAAAATATAATGATTATGTGATAGTCAAGCATTCTACTGAATCAATCGATACATTAGAGTGGATTTACACATCTGAGGCTCTCTTTCCAAAACAGCAACCACATCCTTCACAGAGATTGTCCTCACCACTTTTGGTTGAAGCGACGAACCTTGGTTCTTCCCTAATTTTCGACCACCTGTAAAAACACGAATTCAGAGCTTATTATTAAATCGAACAAAACCTCGAGAAACTAACTAACTCAATAGCTAGCTGCAAGATCTAAGACCCACAAAAGCCACATCACAAGCAGTAAAATATAATGGACTCACTAGCTCCAGAAAACCGTCGTCCACCATCTTGTCTGTCTTTGGAGTTTCTTCCTCCACCTGAGGTTGATTTTTGATTACCGTCTTTACCAGATTCAGATACAGATTTCTGACGAGCTTCTGCCATTAATTGCCATTTCAAAAACGTATCGTCTCCTCCCACAGCAGCACGAGCAGCAACGTTTGCAGCTGTCGTTCTCATTTTATCGTCGTCCTCTTTATTGCCCTTTCACATATCCAAAACCACTTTTTGTTCAAATAACATTGCAAAGGTAAAATTAATACAAAATGTAGTAGTATTGGTTTCTCCAATACCTTCACACCCTTTGAACGGTTATCTTCTTTCTCCTTCTCACTATCAACTCCACCATCACCTTCTTCACTCTGCAGCGAAAACATACAAAAAAAAACTAACAAATTTTGCAATGTCTGTGTGCTATAGTAAGATTAAGAGCATAGATAATGAGCTCAGAACAGACCTCGCTCGGTTTCTTAAGCTTTTCTGCTTCAGCTTGTTTCTTCTCCCATTCCTCTTTAACCTTCTGATTCATTTCGTTGATTTGCAGCCGAATATCTGACGTGATAAAAGTCCGGTGTCTAGATTTCTCAGTATCAACCCGCTGCAAAAGCACATTTTAGCTTGAGAAAAGCTTAGACCCCAACAAAGTTGAAGCATGTAGTAAGAGAAAGTTGGACTGACCTGCTTTGACAACCGAATTATATGAGATAATAGTCCTCGCATTCTTTCCTCCACACACTGAGAACCCAAATGCATGAGATTAGAAAGGAAAAAAATAAAAAAAGAAGCTCAAGTACTGTATTCAAACAATGCACAACAAATTTGACATCTCACCAAAGACAAGCACCGCTCGACATCACTGCTTATATTTTTCAAACCGACTTTCGCCACTACCAGATATGAAAAACATATATAAGCTTCTTCTCAAAGTGATGTAAAAGCTAGATCTTAAAAGAAGCATGGTAATAGAAATAAAAAGGAGAAGTGAGAGGAATCTCAACTGATTTCCGCAAGCTTTTTCTGCAGCGAACTTTTCTGCAAAATTAATCTTTCTTCCTCTTCGTGCACAACTCTCCGAGATGCTTCAGAGACACGGCTATCCTCTTTGGCCCCAGAGAATAATTGTTCTTCCTCTTCCTAAACAAAATGCAGATGACGATTTTGATTTATTCTGTACTCCACACCCAGATATAAATTGAAAACCGAAGCTGACATGAAACATACCCTGAGATTAACACCACTGACTGCAGTGACATCATTGAGCTGTTCAATACTTTGATCATTAGAATTCCCCACTACTTTTTGCTTCTTGCTACAAGTTGATCCATACAAAACAACTATGATTATAAAGGGCTAACGAAAAAGAGCAACTTAAGAAGGCTGTAAATAATTCCCTCTCTGTAAACCTGAGCAGCTCAATTACCTTGCTGGTGGCGGTGAAGAACCTAATGTCTCAAGGGGTTTCTTCTGACCAACAGAAGGCTTTTTGGGTTGCGTCCTAGCATTAACTCCTGCTTGAGATGTACCCAACGGGCCACGAGAATTCATCTGATGGACACAAACAATTTGTCAATGAGAAATACAGTCCAAAATTGAGGTAAAAGACCATGGTTGCCTCAAGAGATCAAAGAGAAGAGGCAAACAAAATACAATTGAAACTGACTTGATAATGAGAAATTTATATATTAATAGTTCTCTTACTGCTGTGCTAGCGTCCAGTTGAGTTGTCATGGAAGGAGAAACAGAGCTTGCATGCGCCATGTTGCTAGGTGTGGATAAAACCATTCTAGACGACTCCTTCTCTAAATCCTCCTTCGAAGTCCCTGAGGCTGCATTCTTCTGTTCAAAACTTTGATCAACTGATTCCTGCTTCACATGGGACACTGATGATCCTTGACTAGGTGCAGAATTTAGAGGCAACGATGAGCTGTTCTGGAAGTGCGATGTAGGGCCACCTTGAACCCTGTTAGGATCATTTACAGAAGTTGGCCTCTCGAACTTGGGCATAGTCATCATGTTTGTGGTAGACTGGGGCTGTCCTCCAAGACCAGTTGATCCCATGGTCTGGTTATGCGCCACATGTCTCATATGGGTATCATGGAGGTGTGGTCTCAACGGGGAACCAGAAGGATTGGAGTTTGAACCCGGGAATGAGTGAAAACTACCAGAGGTGGTATACATAGGAAAAGAACTTGGTGGAAGCTGCATCTGGTGATGCGGATGTTTGGTAAGTCCCTGCACAGGAACTGAACTGCCTGTTGAGGAAGGCAGTTGGTTAAGGTGGACTCCACGAGGATCAGACTGAGATTTTTGATTATTGATTTCTGCGATTGAACAGATTGAGTCAGTAATGGTTTTGGCTCCTGCATGAATACAATAAGACATATCTACGGAAACACATAAAATTTTTCTAATCGGGAAATGAGAAAGAGGCATCAGCGATTAATATATACCAGTAGAAGGAGCTGGAATGCCGATTTTTCCCGGGTTATAGTTCGCCTGAAAACAAGGAGCACAAATTAATATTAACGTAGTATTTGGCATGTACTGTAGACCCACTCAATGCCACTCAATGCGAAAGTGCAGGAATTCCAAATGCTTCAATGGTTTTACGCATTTTTATTATTGGAAATGGGAAATGAGATATGACTTGTATCAGTTGGTATACTTGAACTAGTCCCAGTCCCACTGTGCAGATTTTAATGAAAACGTTTACAAAACTCTGGAAGTATCATTTTAGTACCCTTCTAACATAACATGTCCCATAAAAATATGTCACAAAAGGAGTGAATGAGATGTAAGAGTGGGACAAACGCAAGTCAGTAAAACCATATGATAAATGAACCCAGGCACAAGTCTGATATCCTTAGAAAAGAATTATAATCTGCTAAGATAACATTTTCTGAAAAAGTAATTTTTGACTTTTTTTTGGTTGTGATCATAATCGGGGAAAAGCAGGGTTTTTCCTTATTCAATATGTTACCCAACTAATTTGTGAAGCCCCTGCAAGGTGAAGGAAAGAAGTGCAAACGAGAAAGGATGCAGACAATGCAAGTACGACCTTCTAGTTATGGATTTCGCAAAAGAGGCATTGAACTCTTGAAAGAGGTAAAATAATACCAACCAAATAGTAACTGGAAAACTATAAACTAAAAAATTTCCTATCATCTGAAACAAGAAGATAATTAGAAGGTGTGACATGGAACAAAATAAAGATGAGAGGCATCAGCTAGACAGTATCGTTAAGAATCTCAGTCTAAATTCGGCGTAAAAAAACCACAAGATAAATCTTGATAGAAGTATATATTCCAAAAGTTCGTTGACTTAAAGATCTCCAGTGCCCATGTCAGACAATTCTATGTGCATCCAAGCCAATAAAAAAAGAATAGTCTACATGGATACACGAACTTAATCCTTAAGTATTCAAACAGACACTTCCAACATGAGTTCCATACAAAACTTATACTAACATGAGTATAAGCTTAGCAACCATAAGTTTTCAAACAGACAATTACAACATGAATTCCATGCGCAAAGTTATACCCTAAGTTGAATGCCTGGTGTTAGTCACTGACTCACTATATGACACAAAATAAGCAAAATGGTGTTACCTGCTGTAGTTTACTAACTGCCAACCTGAGCATCTGATCGCCTACGATATCCTTCATATGTCGTGTGAACCCCTCTTTGGGGATTTCATTTTTCTGCAAACAAGTATCAGAAGGAAAGCAATGATAATGCAATAGCTATGGAACAGAATGTCTAAGTAATTATCACAGATAGGCTTACCTTAAGTCTAGTATATAGGGTACGGAGCTGCAGTGCTCTATCTTTATCGAGTTGGGCCATTAAGGTAGGAAGCAAAGCCGCAAACGGTACTTGCTTAGGGTTGCGAATCATAGGGTTAACAGGCTGTTCCACTGCACGAGCCTGTTGACTACTCATCTTTTGCAGTTTCACATACTGAGATTCACTCTCTTGATTATGTGATCTTTCTTGTTCGTTACCAGTCGGATTCTTTTCAGAAATCTGCAACCCAGCTGTTTGCGGAACCTGCGAAGGATTCTCCCAGAGTTGACCAGCTCGATGAAGGTCTTGAGGCTGAATGTTTTGTAAATGAGATTCATTTGTGCGTTTTAAATCCTGTTGGTGTTGATTGTCTACGGCGGATCCTTGCTGCTCCTTCATCTGGGTGCTTTCAAGGCTGTGCTGCGTCTGGAGATTGATGTTAGCATCTCCAATACCGTTCTTCCATGTCGCAAACTGCTGGCTAGGAGAAGAATGGTTGTTTCCTAATTCAAGCAATTGATTGATGTAGCTCGAATCAGATAAATCCCAAAAAGACATGAACCAGATGATGCAGAAAATGCATACTCAGTATCTCACACACTAAAAGAGGATAGAGATCACTTCCAAGACCAGAGAGAAAAACAAAGCACTAAAACAGTATCAGGATCATCAATCTACTATCTTTACCTGGCTAATAAGTCCCAACACATTGATCAATTCTAAATACCTAACAAGCAAATAGACAGGCTATTGCCAATGACAAAACTTATGCCGTCATTAGCATACAAAAGCCCTGAAAAAACGAGTCTTTCATGACCAAAAGCAGAAAACCACAAAATCGAAACAAACATAAATTTGCTAATGATTCCCATAAGCAGAAAACCACAAAGTATCCTCTTTTCTTTTGATCAGTAGTGCACCTGAATCGCTTTATAAATTCAATAATTTGGCACAAATTTTCTCATAAACTATTCAAATACTTCTTCTCAGTATGCATTAGGATTCAAACTCCAGCTTTCATCCTCCACAAGTAAAATCTCAGAGAGAGTGGAACCATACCAGGATTTGTCACAAGCGGCAGTGAAGTCGAACCTTCAATATCTCGATTCAGAGCGGCCTGAAACGCGTCTACATCAGCTCCCGAATGCATCGATTCATCCTACATAAACACACAAATTTGCAGGAATCAAAATCACGACCGAGCAAGGCATCAATCAGATAAAAAAAGCTTGAACAGATTCAGGATTTCTTAAAAACGAGTGAGATTAGGAAACCTAACCTCGTCTTCTTCGAGAAGCTTGAAAATTGAAGGATGATCCATTGACGAGGAAATTAAAGGGGAAAACAAAAAAAAAAGGAAATAGAAAGCTCGGCGAAGAGGAATTAAAAGGAAACAGGTGTTAGAGAAATCTCTAGTGGTAAGTTGCAGACGAGTCCTTATATAAAGGAGTAATTAGCATTCGGTTCGAATTTTGGATTTTTCGTGGTTTAGAAAATAAATCATATTCGGAATCAATTATCAATTAATAATTTGGTTTGGACTTTTATGGGTTTTAGGGATTCCGAAAATAAATTGTATTCGAGATCAGATTATATTTTTGTTCTGTTTTTGACAACAACAAAATTATAATGAAAATCAAAAATAAATTAACTGATTTTAATTAAGATAATAAAATTTTGATACATTTAAATATAATTTTATAGAAAAATTCGTATAAACATTTTGATGGACACTTTAAACCTTTAAGATATTTCACTCGCGTTATAAATATTTACTAGATTTTTAATAAGGTTTATCAAAATTATTTGATGGAACTGTTCTGTTAAGAAAAAAGATGATGTCTAACATTGAAATTTTAATTAAAATTTATATCATTATTTTATTACTAATTATAATTATAAATGAGTTACTAAATAAAAACTAGAAAACAAAACTTTAGACTAATACACTTGTTTCTAAGTTTTTTTTTTCTAATAACATATAAAAATTATATTATTGTTATAAACAAATGGACTTTTAGTAACCGGCCCATTAACCATCAGGTTAATGTCTCATGGCCTATTAGGGTTTCTGATACATTAGTTATGTAATGTATATATACACTGCTTATGGAAACCATAAGATAAGAGTTTTTCCCTTAATAATTATCAATTTTTGGTTTTTGATAGAAATTACACGGAATACAAAGAAAATAGATTAAACAAAAACTACAAAACAACGATAAATAAGCAGCAAACCATAACACGAAAGGCTAAGAAAACAGCTCGAGAGATTAAAAAATTAAAATCGAAACAATACCAAACTAGAATGCAGCAATCACACGCCGAAACTCGGACCATTCCATTTTGCCATAGCTCTAAAGAACTAGAACTCTCATCATTGTTGCCACAGGTATCAACTCAAGCCAGCCCTCAAACCTCATAAGGGGACACCTACAGCTCCTCTGAGAACTAACGGGATTTCCGATTTTTGTAACAGGCAAGTTTGCAACCGTCGACAAGAGAGCCCGAGCAGGCCTTCGGATCGTCACCTCGAACCGCCTTTCCTGCAAAAACAAATCTCCGCAGGAATCAGTTCCCACAGCTACAAGCAAGCCGCAACAACAAACCGGCGCCTCAAGAGTCACGTCTTGCATTGCTCCACCATCAACACCGGACCACATCTGGAGCCAATATGAACCGAGTTCTGAGACACTAACGCGGGCTTACTACACATTTGTTGGAAACACACACCTTTGGGTATCCTATGCCTTGCCGATGTCGAAGACGACAACGAAGCAAAAACCGTCAAAGCCGATCAAAAACTGTCGAGCCACATGCCTAAAGCCACCGCTGAGACACACCGCTGTGGAGCTTCACCCGCCGGAAAAACGTGAGCCACCACTCCGAAGCTTGCCACCAGACCCAAGCCGACCTAGACACCAAAACAGAGGTCGAACCCGTCCTCAAGGTTCTAAACACCATTGCCGGAGCCGAGGAGGCCAGATCTACAAATGCTACTTCGCCGCTGTGTCAGAAAGACCGAAGCGTGAGAGAGACCATAATCGGAGAGAGAAAAAAAAGACTAACACCCAAACACCGAGAAGGACAAAGTGCACGCTGCCGGACGAGGCCCTCAAAAGAAATCCGAGCAGCCGTCCAAAAATGGTCGGAGAGCAAAGGAAGAAGCAGCAAATACCCGTCGAGGCAGACAGAACAGAGGCACGACCCATGGAGGACACCTTCCTCCACCGCGACCCAGCGACGCCGCTGAGGTCCCGCCGCCATTGAAGAAGAGACACTCGCCGAAAAAGCTTCACCACGATGCCACACCCGAACCAATGGTCACCAAGCTTAAAGACATATCAAACGAAAGAGGGGAGCGAGGAGGTCCCTTTTCGGCGATGGTGTGCCACCACGCGCACCGGAGAGGGACATCAGAGAGGTTTGAAGGCGTCGACAAGAAAAAAAGTTTCAAATTTGAAAGGCTCGGGAGAGAAAAAGGAGGAGAGAGAAAAAGGCTGCTTTCGTTTTTCTACCTTCTATTTCCAAGTTTTGATAATGGCGCCTACTAGAACTAGAGGAAGGGGAAGCGGTTGAAGAGCTTCGTATAAGTAAGGTATAACAATTAACAATGTATTCGAGATCTAGTTTAAAGGTTATAGTCTAGTGAAATATCTTTGAAATTTAAAGTGTTAGTGGTTATCACATTTAAGGTTTTTATGTGATTTTTATAATATATATTTAATTAAAGATATTAATTCTTTGAATTTCAATTAGTTTGGTTTGGTTGTACAGCCAGACAGCCATGTATCCGGGCAGTCAGAAAGTTGGTGATGTAGGCACGAATCCACCAATGCTTTAATCACAAGGTTGTCGAAAGTTTATAAGCTTGATGGGATGAAGATCGCCACTCAAAGGTGCGGAAAGCCTTTGAGATAAGACTAGGAACCTAAGCCTCAGTGAATCCACACAAGAGACAGAGATCCAGCTTGCTTTCTAGTCTAGGAATCCACCTAAGTATAGAAAACAAATAGAATGGAGCAATTAAACTTTAAGAGAGATTAAACTGAATAGTTCTATTTTGATTGATAAAAGGTGTGTTTTACAATGAAGAATACAAGAGCTTATATAGGCTCGACAAGAGACTTTTTCTAACGGTCTAAATGACTAATACATGAAATAAAATACACGAAAATAAATGATAGATGATCAAGAGATGATGACGCAAATACACGAAAATAAATGATAGATGATCAAGAGATGATGGCGCCTTGATCTTATGGCCGTTGGAGCTTTGATGGGGATTTCAGCCAGAAATGGTAAGTGTGATCATTTCCTTGTATCTAGATAGCTTGGGAAGATATAGGTGATGTCTTGGGACCTTCTTGAATGTGGGAAATGCCTCAAATTCGTGTGCAGATAGAATAGGAAAGAGCTGTTTGAATTTGATTCAAATAACTCCAAATATGGCAAGTGTGAGCAATAGAGGATCCGCCTGATCCTCTGGGTGCTGGAGCATCTGAAGGGTTTCTGGAATGTCTCAAGATGAAATAGATAATCTCCTGGTCGCCATAGATAAGTTTGCAAAGTCTGGCAACCATCAGATCTGCAACTTGCCTTAAACAGAACCAAGTCAATCCGCTTTGGGAAATGGGGTATAACTCTAAAATCCGATGGGCATTTCTTCGGATCTCGAGCTTGTTGGATAGCAGACAGACCTAACAATGTTATCCAAGTGGTATTGGGCTGAGAACATGACTGATTTGGGCTGTGTAGCATGATCTTCGGCATAGACGCGAAATTGGGTCTGAAACAGAACTGCCAACTTGTAAAGTGAATAACTCCCCAATAAAAATCGGTTTGGGCATGATTCCAATTCACTGTCTAATATAAACCAGGATTCCATAAAGAGTCGGTTTGTAGCTTATCTCTTCCTGGGTTGGTTGGAAATATCCAATTAGTGTGTGTATGTCCAAATTGGGTAAGTTCAGAATCACCCGACTTGAGAGCTGAACGAGGAGATATTCAGCTCATCTAAATGAGCTGCTAATGTTCTCCAAGTGGTTTTGCTTCCTGAATCTTTGTGTGTTGAGCCGGAATGTATCAAACAATAGACATATGTCTGTACAGGCGTCAATAGTAACACAATCAGGAACCACCCGGTTTGTAAATTGGATTCCGGTTTGGTGCAAGATGATATTGAACCAATTCTACTTCTCTGTGAGTCTCTGATGAGTTGAGTTTCTCTTGTTTAACTCCTTGAGATCAAAGAAAAGTAAAACTGTTTTATTGCTTTAGAAAACTGACTCAAAAACTAAAGCTTCTAAAACTCTCTCTTAATCTCTCAGCTAATGCCACACATCGACATTGCTATATATAAGAGGAGATTAATAAAAACCTAAACCAATTAGATAAAGCTTAAGTGTTTTAGATAACTCCTAAACACTTTCTAGAAACTTCTTAAGTAAATCATCTTTTCCTAAACTCTTTAGGAAATCTTCATCTCAAGCTTTCTTTAAGCTTACTCCAACATTGTCCCCCTTAAGCTTGAAGTTCTTCATTGTCACCTCTTGTACTCCAATGAGATCTCTCATCTCTTTGAATTTGATTCTTCCAAGTGCCTTAGTCAGAATATCAGCCTTTTGTTCAGTTCCTGGAACATGTTCAACTCGTACCAGTTCATTCTCAACACACTCTCGAATGAAGTGGTATCTTCGATGTATGTGTTTGCTGCGTCCGTGAAACACTGGATTTTTCGTAAGTGCTATTGCTGACTTATTATCAATCCTTATAGTAACTTTGTCGCTTGTGCCATTAGTAACTTCACCAAGTAACTCTTGCAACCATATTGCCTGTTTTGCAGCTTCCGTTGCAGCCATGAATTCGGCTTCGCATGATGATAACGCCACAGTTTCTTGCTTCTGTGAGCACCAAGTGGTCGGACAATCATTCAAGTAAAAGATGTGTCCAGTCGTACTTTTCCCATCATTGACATCTATGTTATGACTACTATCGCTGTAGCCGATCAGTTCTGTCTTGTTAGCACGTCCAAACGAAATTCCAAGAGAAAGAGTTCCTCGTACGTATCTCAACACTTGTTTTAGTGCTGCTCCGTGTGACTCTTTGGGCTCTACCATATATCTACTCAACACACCGACGCTGAACGAGAGGTCTGGTCTAGTGTGTAGTAAATAACGAAGACATCCAATATTTCGTCTGTACTCTGTTTCATTGATACTCTTCTCTGTTTCTGCTTTAGACAATTTTAACCCTGAATCCATCGGTATATGCACAGCATTGCAGCTATCCATCCCTGCTTCCTCCAATATCTTAGCCGCATATCTCTCCTGTTTCAGCATAATACCCCTTTCGTTTTGAATAACTTCAATGCCAAGATAGTAAGTCAGTCTTCCGAGATCGCTCATCTCAAATTTTGCTGACATCCTTTTTTTGAACTCGAGAATTAGGTTCATACTTGAGCCTGTAACCAATAGATCGTCCACGTAAACAGCCACTATAAGTGATTTTCCTTCCTCTTCCTTTTGATATAGCGATGGCTCTTTAGAACACTTAACGAACTTTAGTTCTTTGAGAATTGCGTTTAGCTTGTTATTCCATGCTCTTGGAGCTTGCCGTAATCCATATAGTGCTTTGTTTAACCTGTAGACTTTGGCCTCACTTCCCTTTGTCTCAAATCCTTCGGGTTGTGTTACGTACACCACCTCCTTCAGTTCTCCATGGAGAAACGCAGTTTTGACGTCCAAGTGATGCACTTCCCAACCATTTGAAGCCGCTAGTGCGATAATGAGTCGAATGGTTTCGATTCTTGCGACTGGAGCGAAAACCTCATCGAAATCTACTCCAAATTTCTGCACATAGCCCTTTGCCACTAACCTTGCTTTGTATTTGTTAATGGTCCCATCAGAGTTCCTCTTGATTTTAAACACCCATTTTAAACCGATTGGTTTAACTCCTGCAGGTGGATCCACGAGGTTCCAAGTCTTGTTCTTGGTTATTGAAGCAATTTCCTCTTCACACGCATCTCTCCACTCCTTTAGAACTTTCGCTTCTTCGAAATTCCAAGGTTCTTCATTTATTCCGAGTAGAAGCTTTTCTCCTTCTAACTCTGCCAACATAACAAAGTCCTCAAGATGACTTGGTTTTCTAGTCTGCCTTGTTGATCGTCTTAGAGGTGGCTGAAGCTCCTCAGGCTGGAGTTCCTCTTGATCTTCAGCCGTTTCAATATCTTCTACTTCCTTTCTGTAATCGAGATCAGACTCTTCGTCTTCTTTTTCACAGTTTTCCTCTATTTCTTCAATATCTGAATCTTCTCTGATTCCCTTGTTTCCAAATTCTCCGATGCCGAGTGTGAACATTCCTGGGATATTATCGGTTTCTTTTTCTTGATTGTTCCACTTCCAACCTTTGTTTTCTTCAAAGAAAACATCCCTGCTTACTACTACTTTCCTGCTCTTTGGATCGAATAGTCGATAGGCCTTGGAGCCTGGTTCTGTGCCTAAATGCACCAACATCCTAGATCTGTCATCGAGCTTCTTTAAATGTTGCGACTCTGTTTTTGCGTAGGCGATGCAGCCGAAAATACGTAAGTGTTCAATATTGGGCCTCTTGCCTTTGAAAGCTTCATAGGGTGTTTGTGCTTCTAGTGTTCTTGTTCCAACTCGATTTATAAGGTATGTTGCATGTCTCACTGCCTCTCCCCACAGGTAGTTAGGTATGTTCATATGCTTCATGATACTTCTGGTCATTCCAAGCAATGTTCTGTTTCGCCTCTCCACCACTCCATTCTGTTGGGGAGAGTATGGTGCGGTTAGTTGTCGTTGTATGCCTGAGTTGTCGCAGAACATCTGAAACTCTTGTGATACAAATTCTCCACCTCTGTCGGTTCGAAGTGTTTGGATTGAGAGACCTGTTTCTTGTTCAACCAACGCTTTGAACCTTTTAAACTTCATGAGTGCCTCGCTTTTCTCCTTCATGAGAATAGACCACATATACCTTGAATGATCATCAATCAGTACAAATATATACTTGTTCTGTGCTGCAGTCAAAGGTGAGATGGGACCGCAGAGATCTCCGTGTATCAGTTCAAGTATTCTTTGTGCTCGATATGATGATGATTTCGGGAAGGTATGTCTTGCTTGTTTTCCAAGTAAGCACGAACTGCAAACTTCCTTTTCAAGTGTGACGTTTGGTAATCCGATTACCAGTTCTTTCTTCATCATTGCTTTCATATTGTTTGCTCCAATATGCCCAAGTCTTGCGTGCCATCTTGCAGAGTCGCTCAGGTCCATGAGTTGTAGACACGTGGTATCTTCAACTTCCATTAGCACTTTGTACAAGCGATTTCGTGATCGATGAGCTTTTACTAGTAGCTTCCCATCTTGATCATGTAGAGTAAGGTGATCTCCTTTCATCCTTACGTCACAACCTGCTTCAGTTGCTTGTCCCAGACTGATAATGTTGCTTCTTAGATCTGGTATGAAGTAGACGTCGGCTAACACTTTCTTTTCTCCATTTTTAGTCACAAATAGGATCGTTCCTTTGCCTTTAATATCTATACGGGAGTCATCACCAAAACGTACTTTTCCTGTGATAGACTCATCGAGTTTGTTGAAGTAGGTTCGATCTCCTGTCATGTGGTTGCTAGCCCCATTGTCTAAGTACCAGATATTCTTCTCGTCTGAACTTGCTTCAAATTTTTCTGGCTTAATGTTTCTCTCATTGAGAAGTACTACTTCATGCATCATTAATTGTTCAGCTTCTTGTGTATCTTTATCGTCATTCTCCTGTGCTTCTTGTAGCTTGAGTAATCTGTCGGGACAATTGGAAGCATAATGCCCTGTTTTATCGCATCTATAGCACACTACTTTAGATCTGTCTGTTTCTTGCCTGGGTCCTCCGTTTTGCTGATAGTTATAGCGACCACGACCTCTTCCTCTTCCATAAAATCGACCACCCCGACCTCTGCCTCTGCCTGTACCATTGTTTTGGAACTCTTCTTCATTGGCGTACATAAGCTTGCCTTGATTATCTTGCTGACTTTCCTCATCATCGGCTATTCTTTCTTCATAAGCTTTCAACCTTCCAATGATTTCTTCGAATGTGGTAGTGTTAAGATCGAGTACTTGTTCAAGGGCGGCAATAATATGGATATATCTTCCCCGTGGAAGACTTTTGAGGAATTTCTTGACTAGCTTGGATTCTTCAATGACTTCTCCTAGTGCTGCAGATTTCGATGACAACTCTGAAAGTTTCCCAACAAAATCATCGATTTTATCGGTTTCTTTCATCTTAAGTCTGTCGAATTCTGACATAAGCGTCTGTAACCTGGCTTCTTTGACTCGGTCTGCTCCCATATGTCGTTTATATATCGAATCCCAGACTTGTTTTGATGTTTCGAGGTTACCGACTTGGAGAAGTAAAGTTTCCGGTATTGACTGAAATAAGAGGGCTTTTGCTAGATCGTTCTTGTCGTTGTCTTCTGTTCCTGGTTCAATAGCGTCCCAAACTTTGTGGACTCTTAGAGCAACTCTCATGCGTATTGACCAGACGGTGTAATTGGTGGCGGTGAGCATCGGACATTGCACGGTCGAAGAGACACTCTCCTTAGGTCTTTTTGGTTCTGCCGCCACGATATCTCCCATCTTCTCGTATTTTGGCTCTGATACTAAATCTTGTTTAACTCCTTGAGATCAAAGAAAAGTAAAACTGTTTTATTGCTTTAGAAAACTGACTCAAAAACTAAAGCTTCTAAAACTCTCTCTTAATCTCTCAGCTAATGCCACACATCGACATTGCTATATATAAGAGGAGATTAATAAAAACCTAAACCAATTAGATAAAGCTTATGTGTTTTAGATAACTCCTAAACACTTTCTAGAAACTTCTTAAGTAAATCATCTTTTCCTAAACTCTTTAGGAAATCTTCATCTCAAGCTTTCTTCAAGCTTACTCCAACAGTTTCCGGAACAAGTCGTTTTGTTTCTCAAATTCTTTGATCTGGTTGGTTCGGTATGCTCCATAAAAAGTACTTGTAACCTTGATGGACTCTAAACGGCTTGAGTGGGACATTTGATGGAGCTCCAGTTAAACTGCTGCTTTGAAGGCCTCATCAGTCGGGCTCGAGTGATCAGGCATGCAGACAATCGACCATCTGGGGAACTAGGGAGCCTTAAGAACCCGACACATTTAAATGTCTGAGCAGGTAAGTAGAAATCCCAATGCTCCTTTAAAATGGTATCGCAAAATGTATATTACATATCTTTGTATGAGAACATTTTTCGTAGTCTAAGACTTCCTCTATATTATATATTCAATATTCAATTGGATTTGTATCTTCATATTATGTGAAACCTAATATAGTATCTATATAGAAAGTAAGTTTTGTTCTCTTCTCCTTTAGCAACTACAGCATCCACACAATTATACCTACATAAAACATTTCAACACCAAAATTTTAGCATGAAGAACATGATCAAAATCATAAACACTGTCGTACTAGCAAAACACCAGGCTTGAGCATTTTGATCACAATTTGATCACAATTTGATCAGTTACTATCAATGCTCATTCAACCAATATGAAGACATTTTTACACTCACATCAACCACCAAGTTTACTTTTACGTCAATATAGCAATCAATTTTATATTTATTAGTTCTGGTAAAAACCTGTTATATTTGATGTCAAGATATGTAATTTTATGATGAAAATATAAAATATCCCTAAACAAACAAATTATCATAAATTTTAGGTATTTTGAGGTTTGATTGTATTTGATTTTAATATAACTAACTAGATATTATCATGTGCATCCGCACAGGAACTATTATATAATTTATCAAATTTTATAATAAAATTTATGTTTTTGTTTTTGTTTAGATATAATTTTCAAATAAATAATACATATTTTTCTGTTTATATATAGTTTATTTCTATTGATTTATTTTTTTAATATATATATATGATCGTGATTAGAAAAACATTATTCTAACATATCCGTTTATATTAATCTGAAAATACAATAATTATAAAAACATCATTATAACATATCCATTTATATTAATATGAAAAGAACTGCGATTATTAAAACATAATTATAACCCGTTCATTCATATTATTTGTATATTTTGTATTTTTTTAAGTTTTAATATTAAAAAATTAAAACTTATTTAATAAAAATATACAATAATATAAATATTACTTAAATTTGAATATTTAAATTAAATCTAAATTAATATCAAATTTATTACTTTTGTAAAAGGGAGAGTTTCAGATTTAACCCATATTTCAAAGTCAAACACAAAACTAACCTCTTTTTTTTCTCTCTCCAACTTTTGCCATTTTCTCACAATTTTATCCTTCCCACTTAAACTATTAACGAAAATGCCATTATACATCTAATAATTCGATTTTTCTTTAATTGGCTAAAGTCTTCTTGGACCTTCTAAAGACTTTTTAATTACGAGAATGCCATCGTCTTCAATACCTTCAACCACCATGAACAACCATGAAAATGGAATAAATGCTTATCAACCAATTTTAAAGCTGTAATAAGTAAATATTTAAGCTCATTCACTCATAACCTTCTTCATTCTTTCATAATTTCTTCTCCAAAATATCTGGGCTAAGTTACAATGCCAAAAGTCATGCATTTTCGGTGATTTCTGGTTACTTAACATCTGGGTTGCTTATTTTTGGTGATATTCTGAGTTCCATGTGCTTAAAAGAACTGTAGCCGAGCTCAATTTTGTAAAAGGTAATCGTCGCACTTCAATTTCTCCATTTCAGTTTTCATATCGCGAAAGTAGACTTCTCGTGAAGTATTGTGAAGTCTACTAGTCAACATAAGGTTATTTTTGCAACTGACTTTTTAAAAGTAGACTTCGTTAAACTTCACGAGAAGTCTACTCGACATCCTTTGAAAACAAAAAAAAAACTTAGTAGACTTCGTTTGAAGGCTCAAGAAGTCTACTAAAGAAAAGAGGTTATTTTTGTAGTTGACCGTATTTTGACTTTTTGATTTAGACTTCCGTATGAAGTCTACTGCTTACGTCTGCATACGAAGTCTACTTTAAAGTTACTTTTGTAGTTTGACCAAAAATGTATAGGTCATTTTAGTGTTTGACTTCTGTTTTTCAAAAATTAAAAAATTTAAAAAATCCCAAAAAACTTCAGTAGACTTCCCGAAGAAGTCTACAGTTTGTAGACTTCTTTGTGAAGTCTACTTTTTGTGTTCGGTCAAACTTGGAAGGAATCTTTTTTTGAGTAGACTTCATCGTGAAGTCTACTAAAAAAATTCAATTGCAAAAATAACCTATTTTGTTCCGTAGACTTCTATTTAAAAAGTAGACTTCAAAAGTATAATGCCAGAGAAGTCTACTCTTACATGAAGTCTACAATAGAAGTCTACTATGCTAGTCAACGCATTTTTCAATTGCTAAAGTAACATTTTTTGCCTAAAGTCTACTCTTGAAGTCTACTGAAGAAAAAGTCAACAGATTGGTCAATTGCAAAAATGACCTTTTTTAAAGTAGACTTCATTAGTAGACTTCTCGATGAAAAAGTAGACTTCTCCTCCAGTCTACAATTGAAGTCTACTTTCCTATGTTTTTTTTAAAACGCGTTTTAAGCAAATGTATAAACTATTTTTCAAATTTTTTGGTTCAGAACTGCTTCTTAGTAAGTGATTGAACTACCCATTGAATTTTATTTCATTTCATTGGATATTTATTGTTGAATCACAAGTTTCGATTTTTTAGGTACTTAGCTTATCAAAGTAGACTTCTCCTCCAGTCTACATTCGAAGTCTGCTTTAGAAGTCTACTTTTGACGTTTTTTTAAAAACACGTTTTAAGCAAATTTATAAACTATTTTTCAAATTTTTTTGTTTAGAATTGCTTCTTAGTAAGTGATTGAACTACCCAGTGAATTTTATTTCATTTCATTGGATATTTATTGTTGAATCACAAGTTTCGATTTTTAGGTACTTAGCTTATCAAAGTAGACTTCTTCTCCAGTCTACATTCGAAGACTGCTTTAGAAGTCTACTTTTGACGTTTTTTAAAAACGCGTTTTAAGCAAATTTATAAACTATTTTTCAAATTTTTTTGTTTAGAATTGCTTCTTCGTAAGTGATTGAACTATCCAGTGAATTTTATTTCATTTCATTGGATATTTATTGTTGAATCAGAAGTTTTAATTTTTTAGGTACTTAGTTTATCAAAGTAGACTTCGTCGTGTAGTCTACTAATGTTCTTTTATGTGGCTTTAGATATAATATGTTGTCTTAGGTGATAAAAATACATAACATGACCAATACACTTATGCTCATTACAAATGATGACCAATAGATACCATTACACATTGTATCTTTAGAAATTTATTGAAATGGTGGATAAAAAGTCTGAGTTGGTGGTGTTAACTTACTTACTACCAGATTCAAGCATATTTTCTTTTGGCTCTAAGAAAATTGTTATTGAATTTTTATTTTAGAAGAAGCAATAGAACTCTTTTGATGAATTTTTTTTGTTAAAACAGAATTCTGTAAAATCTTTATTTTTTGTTGTTTAAATCAGAATTTTAAAAGAGTGTTAACAACATTTTACCATAGATCACAAATTAACTATACAAAGTAGTTTTTTTTATTATGTAACAGAGCCGCATGCCACTCTGGTGTATGAAATGAACCATCCACCTGCGACACTCCTCATCCGAAATGTTCCCGGAACCGATACAATAAATCATCATCATTCAGGCCGAACAATAACAAAAAACAAAAAGCTCCATATCAAAGCACCCTAATGTTTGACATGTCTAAATGGTTCTTGTGTTTATAGATAGCAACAACAGTAGGAGACTCTTGAATCATTGCGACACAAACTTCGAAGCTACACTCCAAGAGATTACATCTGAACTTTTAATTTTCCTCAAACATGGACTTATCACTGTAAAAAACGCCCTAAAAGCTACGATTACAAGTTCTTTCCTAAACAAAAATGGGACTCGTAAGGGGCAAGCTTAATTCCCAAAATCGAATCCCGCTGCTCAATCACTCATTAACACAAAAGATCAAAACAAAATTAATCAAATGAAATAAGATATCTTGAGACGTAATCAATATCAATTGCTGGAATTAAGAAAATAGTATGAAAGGGTACAAACCATTCCATCTTCAACCTCCTCCGGCTGAGCCGAGCTGGAGCCAACCCTAGATCTCTGCATAGCCTTGTAAGCTTGATTCTTCCCCATAGCTGATAAAATCAGAGATTAACCCAGAAGAAAAAGTCCCCAAATTTTTCTTCCAGTAGAAAGCGAATTTGAAAGGAGAAAGACAAGTAGAGATTGAGGATGAAGAAGCTGTGAGGATTTTTCTTGTTAAATCTAGGGTTTGTGATTAACGGTCCAAAGGAGAGGATTTAGGGATCTGTAGAGAGAAGAAAGAAAGAAAGAAAGAGAGAGAGAGAGACTGAAAGAAAGGGGATACCTCAGATTTCCCGAATAGCAACTTTATGAGCAGAGTTAAGAAAGTAGAGAAATTTCCAGATCGCCGAGGACGTCTTATTATTGGGAAGAAGATGCTTATCAAAGAGAGAGAAAGAGAGAGAAGAAGGACACCAGATCTCTGAGCTTCAAAAACAATAGTGAGAGAGGGGATGTAAGCTAGAGGAAAGCGCCGTATAGTTTCTTTTGGATAAAATTAGGATTTTATCAGAATTCACTGGTTTATATAGTAAGATAAAATTTTCGATTAAAATAACTATTTTTTGGTTTAATTTTAGTTTAATTTCGGTTAGATTTATTTATTCGGTTTAGTAGACTTCTATATTTTAAAACGTCTTCTTAATTTAAAAACAAAAATTTCCATTTATCAATATAAAAAAATAATTTATGTACATTTGAGTTATAATTACGGAATTTATGAATATAATTTTGATACCACAATAATTTTTTTAAAATTTTTAAATTAAATTTTCTGATTTAATTACTTAGTAGACTTCATTTTGATAAACGAAGTCTACTATTAGACTTCTTTCTCTCTTTAGTAGACTTCGTCAGGGAGAAAACAGTAATTAGGACATCCGTTTTTTTGTTTACTCATACAGGATTAAATGGTCTTTTCACTACCCCTGTAGATTCTATCTGCCAAATGTTTTTTCAGGGGTCTACTTTTGTATTCAAAATCAAGTTTTGGGTTATTTTTAGCAAAAACCCCTTTGTAAAAATATAATAATATTATTTTATGATTTTTGATAAATAACATAACCTATATTTAAGAAAATCTAGAACAAATCTAAATTCAAATTTAAATTTTCAAATTTCTTTTAAAATATAAATTATAATTATAATATTTTATTAATATTATATTAAATTGACTTGTTTGAACATATATATATATAAGTTATGCAAAAACAAAATAGTAGAAAACTAAGTAAAACTTGTTTGGACACAAAACATGCTTCTATTTTAATAGTATAGATATAATCCGAATCCGAATTTTTTTCAGGTAAGTATTAGATCTTAGTTTTAATATTCGAACCAAACCGAACTTAAGTAAGATAAATTCAGACAGATCTGAAATTTACGAAATATCCGAATGGATATTAATCCAAAATTTAACTAACCAAAAATTTAAATAATTTAAATTGATCGGGTTTGAATACACAAATGTCTGATACTAACCAAAAATTTAAATAATAAGTCACTGATTTTGTTCTTTGCTCCTACAGCTCTATAATATGCACTGCCAATCAAGTCAAATGGTCAATGTTTCTCCAACATAGGACAAAATTGAAGAAACATTGTTTCTTTTACCTTAATACTATTAGATGATTATCCGCACCATGTGCGGAATAAATATTAACTATAATTATTGAATATGTAAATATATTTATAAAAATATTAGCTGATATTTATAATTATATATATGTACTGATTATTCAATTATAAAAAATGATTGAAGTTACATTTATTTTGTAATATAATTGCATAAATGCTAAATAATTATTGGTTTTATAATTAATTTTAATAGTATTTTTATATGAATGAAATTACATATTAAATATAATAATTTAGATTAATATGTTCTATATAACCGGTCCAACATTAGACTAAGATACTTTAAATTTTTTTTTGATTTATAATATGTATGAAAATATTTAGATTTTTTATTATTAAATTGATAATGTGATTTTTTTTTAACAAAATGAAGATCAAAGAAATATGAAATAAGGAATCTAATGTTTAGTAATATAAATAATATTATGTATTAAATTTTTATAAATATGTTGATAAGAAATAGAAAAAAAAAAGAAAATATATTTACAAATGAAATATTTGAGTATTAAATATATAATTGATATATATTAATCTCTAACCAAATTAATGTTAATGGCATTTGATGTAATTAGTCTACTAAATTAAGCGTACTTTTACAAAATCTTTGAAAAACTTTCTGAACTTAGATTCTCAGCATGACACAGTTATAAATCACACATGACACAAAGGTTTTTTTAATGTATCTTTTTAAAATAATAATAGAAGATTTTTCTTATTAATATTATTTATATTAATGTTAAACTAGTTTTATTTTTTAAAATAATATCTTTATAGGTTAGCGGCATCAGTTGGAGCTTTGTGGATGGCGGATGATTTGAACTGTTTGGACTTCAGGGATGCCGTAGAAGCCTCTCGGCCCTCCATGCCGAGATGGATTGCCTCCTCTGGGCTATGTCCTGCTTGAGAGAGAGACGGATACTTTCGGTCCACTTTCAATCCGACTGTTCGGATCTGGTGCGTATGATTGAGGTTCCAACTGATTGGTCGTCTTTTAATACAGAGCTAGATACCTTCCACCTCCTTCAAGAGAGCTTCTCAGAGTGCACTTTATCTCATATTTCGAGGGATCTAAATGTATAGGCGGATACTCTTGCGAAAGGAGATCGAGTAAGAAGCGTTATCTTTTCCCAAATCGATCATAACGAGCTCACCGATGGTGGTCTATGGATCACTAATACGACGGGTCAAATGTGATTGTACTAGATAGATAGGGAAAAAAAAAAAAAAAACATATCTTGCCCGACAAATTTTTTTTTCCTCCTCTCCCAAATCGTTCATCGCCGTTGCCACTCCGCCTCATCCGCCGATTGTAACTCCGGTAAGTGAAATTCCTCCTCCCCATGTCCGCCTACTCCGCCTTATTCTTTCGATTGTTTCAATCAATTTTACTCATAGGGTTTTATAGTCTCACGAACTGAATTTGGGATTTTTAGTGTTCAGCGGGAGCTTAAAGAAACCACTGCGCCGGCGTGACTAGTGCTATTCCCGCTACCATATGCACTCATTGTTTCATTTTAAGTAAATAAAAAGAATTTCAACGCAGCTAGGTTGGGTTTCAATAGAAGAAAGAGGAAGGAGGAAGCGGAATCGCCATGAAAAGGGTCACTACAACAAGAAAGTTGACGACCGGTAATAAATCAATGAAACGAGATGATGTTAAAGACTACTCTCTTTCTCTTCCTGTGGATCTGATAATACAGATTCTTACGAAACTGCCTCCGAGATCGGTGTCAAAGCTCATCTGCCTTTCAAAATTCTGGTCATCTATAATCCAAGGGAAGCATTTTGCCCACTTGTACATCACTCGATCTTCTACTCGGCCACTTCTTCTTTTCCAGTTCTTCTGTCGTGCTACGCAGTTCTATCGCTGTTCCTCTCAGGAGAATCCATCTTCTGATCATATCATCAATCCGAAAAACATTCCAGGGCATATTATTTCTACACCCTTCCGTGGCTTGATCTGCGTTAGAGATTATGATAATAAGTTGCTTGTTGGCAATCCTAGCACGGGACAGTTCTTAGCTTTACCTGGAGGCCAAACTGGATCAATCCTTTTTGGATATGATCCGGTTACTGATCTATATAAAGTACTTTCCACTTCCACTCGTAAAGATGTTCAGCATCGAGTTTTCACTTTAGGAGCTCAACAAGCATGGAGATCGATCCACTGTAAGTATCCTCACTATTGCACTCGAAGTCAAGGTATATGCAAGAATGGGGTTGTTTACTATGGAGCTTATAGTCTTGACGACGAAAGATTTGTTCTAGTGTGCTTTGATTTGAGATTTGAAGAGTTTAGTCTGATTACATTACCTGAGGGTGTCCAAATCAAACGAGATGATGACTTTGAAATCGTGAACTACAATGGAAAGATAGCCTTAGTAGATGACTCAACTAATGGTAAATTCGACTTGTGGGTTCTGATGGATGTTAACAAACAAGAGTGGACAAACATTTCAGTCCTGGTTCCTTGTTGGGAAGAATTAGTTGGGAATACCGTATTTGGGAATAACTTAAAATTCTGTTGCAGGGGTACTATTAGTACCGGAGAGCTAATATTTGGGCCATGCTTTTACCCTTACCGGTATTTTATTGTCTGTTACGATCCCAAAGAAGACAAGGCTAGAAGATATGACTTTCTAGAAAACTGTAGTGTAGAATTTATTACTCGTAAGACAATCTTCCTGGATCATGTAGAGAGTCCTATGTTTCTTCCAAGGTGTTTATCAGTTTGAAGAATTTGCTGGTGTTTCAGTTCAGTCTCGTTAATGTACCATATATTATTAGTATGAGTCCTTTTTGGAATTGAAACAACTGATCACCCATTTGTGGTTTGTTTTATTTTATGTTAATTTATGAATTGGTATGCTTGTGGATTATGCAAATGCAATGGTTATGGCTTTAACTAAGTTATAGTTTTTTTTCCCTGAAACTTCAGTTTTTATATTGGGATATATGGAGAGAACCTAGAATTCTTCATTGTATTATGTCTAAAGATGCGTCCTAAATTACTGGGACATTTGTGAAATTTTTTTTTATCTCTTTTCATGTTGTTAATCTTCAAATACGATTCACAAATAGAAATCAATAGCTGAGTAATTCAGCCATGAAAGTTTAGTCAAGTGTATAATTAAACAATCTTTACTGCAAACAAAGTTGACTTAGTCTATTAAATGATATAAATTTACAATACTTTAATTGAAAAAGTTGAATAACTCTGTTTCATCACTAGGCTCTCATGCATGACAAAACATAGTAGAATTAAAAAGGTTGTGAAAGTTACATACTAGCTAGTCTGACTTGATTGATTATATATACCAAAAACCAAAGATAACCTACATAATAAAATTAAAATGACAAATTGAAATAGACTACTAGTTGAACCATTCATGAATGGACCAACTAACTATTGTCCCTTTCATAAGAAACTCTCCCGATCATCATTTCCTCACACGAGACGAGTTACTATGTCTGATCTTGTGGTTCTTGCTTTAGGTTTTTGCAGTTGTTAACTGGAACTGGGCAAGGGTACTCCTATTTCCTCCTAAATAGATTCCATTGTTGTTTTGACTGACGCTTGGAACCAGTGCCGACTCTTGGCTTGTGCTAAAAGTACATTTTCACTGGATATAGATTTTTTTTTTTTTACAAATTTAGTAGAGTTTAGGGCATTTTTGAAAATTAACATATTTTTGCAACATTCTGCATATTATATCTATAAATTTTGATTATTGTATATGGTCCATTAAATTTATGAGCCGCACGCCACTGCTTGGAACGATGTTCCTAACTTAAGGCGTGGTGGCTCTAGGTCATCATGACACAGTTTTGTCACGCTGATAGCTCGCAAACAGTCTCGTGATCATGATCACCACCATTCAAATGTTTTGTATTGCTTGTTTCACACTATTCGCATTGCCTCATTCGTCCGCTTGTCCTGCACTGTCTGACCCGTCCGCTTGTCCTGCACTGTCTGACCCGTCCTCACTGTTTGAAGCCTTGATTGATCACATTTTGTTTTTCTTTTGTATTTCTTACGTTTAATAATAAATTCGTTTCAACACTTTTCCAAAAAAAAAAGATACCTTACCAAAAATCCATTATACCTATTGTTGGTATATTGCTCACTACTAGTAATTCTACTATTCTTGTTAGTGGAAGAGCATATCAATTTTTAATTACATTTGATTAATTTCATGACGGTGCATCCTTGTTCTCGAATGTTCAGGAGTAGTTACCATGAGTTGACGATGGAGATAGATAGGGCAAGAGCAAAGGGAGCAAACATAGATTAATTGAGTAAACTAAGATGAAATTAACTTAATCGTAAATTAAATTGAAGACTGAACAACAGACAAAGATATTTCATCTATGTTTGAAGAAAAATTGTAAATAATATGACCCTATGATTCTTACACAATATAAACGTACACGATCTATGTTTAAGAAGAATAAAAATGAGTATGTTCGGGGGTGAGATTCCACATCCTCAGTTGATATTTCTTTTTGTGGAACCTAGTTGCTAGGGAATAGGTGAATAGCTGGCGATCGCAGAATGAAAGACTCGTTCACTGGAGAACGACTATAATCTATGTTGCGGGTAAATGTTTTATGTAGGCTTGCCTCTATGTAGCATGGTCAGAACAGTGGGCTTGCCATTTTGAAAATGTTTAACTTAGCTGGATGAAAAGTGTATGATACAAGGAAGAAAAAGGAAAAGAAGATGAGAGAGTTTTGATCAAATTCGTAAATGTTCCAACGCATTCGCTGGTTGGTGTGTTTTTCTTTCATCTTCCATTCTTGCTCGGAATCTCTTCCTCATATTTGCCCAAGCCTTGGACTGCAACTTCCCCAAAAGCTTAGGTTGACCCCTCACAAAATTTGCATTTGCAAATTCCAATCGCCCAGCACCCTTAACTCTTTCAAAGCCCTACAAATATATTGTAGGAGAGAGAGAGAGAGAGAGAGAGAGAGAGAGAGAGAGAGAGAGAGAGAGAGAGAGAGAGAGAGAGAGAGAGAGAGAGAGAGAGAGAGAGAGAGAGAGAGAGAGAGAGAGAGAGAGAGAGAGAGAGATGATTAGAAGTTTTGATCACGCAATTATATTGTACAAAAACTTACATAAGTCTTAAGCACGGCCAAGAATTCTGGGAACTCGCAGCCATAATAGTGGCTCTCAAATATCTTTCTCTGATGTAGCTCTTCCGGATTCCAGATGACGAAACTCTTGTTGCTGTTGCTCCATGAGATTATTGAATCCAGTGATGGATCATCCACAACCGTATATAGAAGCTTGAAGATACTCAGAATTCCCTTTGGAAATTTATACTTCACCATCGCTAGAACAAAAACCAATTCAGATCTCCAAAATCACCCTAAACCGAACAAGACAACCTGACGAGAAACCAGATCCGCTGAAACAAACCCTAATAGAGACCCCTCCTACCTCCACCTATTCATCTTCTTCGGGTCCTAATTTATAAAAAAATTAATAAAAAAAATATTTAAAATATATCACAAAGTTAATAATTTATTTTGAAGAAAATAAATCTCATACAAATTACCAGTAAATTGCCTATGTTTATGTTATATTCTTAACAATTAAATAATCCATATACTGTTTTGATTATCTGAAATATTATTATCAATTACAGGTTATAGAGAACAACTACAAAGATACTTTTACAACGAACAATTTTATTCACTTATATACTAGACGGTTCACGGTTCTACCAGCACCATACTTACTGTTGCAGAGGGATAATCTAGAGTTCGACGAAGATCGATAGATTTTGATAACACTAGTTGCTTAGTACTTACGTTTTCTTCAGAGAACAATAAACTCGAAGACTTAGAATTCTGAGAAGTATTCTCTTTATTAATTGTTGTATCGTGTTACCACAAGAGGTAATTCAGTAAAAGTATGTAGGAGTTGCTTGGTCAGCATATGTTAAACTATTTGGAATGCAATTGTATGTATTTCATGAAATAGTGAATCTTTAATTTGCAGAAAGCTTGGCATGAAATGGAATGTTATAACAGTTGCACTGACATGTAGAATGTGCTGATAAAAGACAGGTGAGTTGTACTTTGGCTTTCCGTAATGCTTGAATTGATTTCGAAAAGTGGTTTTCAATAGTCTAATGGTAAGATCGAGGCAATATTTTGTATTTAAAACCTGTGATGCTGAATGCTTGATGGGATGAATGGATTAATTAGAAAGAAACTAGCAATACAAAACTCAAAAGCATTGCTTCAAGCAACAGGGGACAAATTCAGGACAAAAAAAGTTGAAGTATTCGATTACACTTGTTGCAAGAAAGTCATGAACCTGAAAAAAAACAAATCTTCCTCTTGACAACAACAAGCTGGTGAGTTTTACTTAGGGGTTCCCTTCTTTCCTCCTCAGTATGCTGGTATAGCAACTCTCATCATATCCATATTTGTTAACAGATGATCGCTTATTATCTTCAAAAAACCAAAAGAATAGAAGAGAGGAATTGGTGTAGTAAACAAAACTTGTTTCATACATACAATTATTCGACTTTTGTCTTCAAAACAGAGTATTAAAAAAACGATTCTCTCTTTGATACAAAACTCAACCTTTGTTTTTTTATTGATAAGAAAAAACAGTTAATTGTTACAATACAAGACAACGTCTTATATAAAGCACATCGATTTGTCACTGTGTGCTAAAGAGCACATCGGTCTGTTCTAGTCCTCTACTTTTTTCAGAGCTGCCATTTCGATTTGCTTTCTCTTCAGTGTTTCGATTCTCCTGCTATTCTTTGTGTCCTTCAGTGAGACCTACTCACAAGCCATGCTTGGCTAACCTTGAGATCATGTTGAATGAGTATGACATGAAGAAGAGTGTAAGAGTCTCTGCTGGGGTCAAAATTTGGAAATTTGGAATCAAGTCCTTCAAGCCATAGACAAAATCCACCGAGCATCCTTGAGATTCATGTTGGGGGGAGCAGGGAAGGGTTCAAGGGTCTTGGTTGTAAGATTAAACACACAGATGTCCACCTCATAAGGGGGCAAGACACGGGCACGGTCACAAGAGGTCCCATAACGGATAAGGTCATTACGGGTGAAATAGATAGAGTTTGGTTTGATACCAAGGGTAGGATTAGCAGAAACAGTGATACCCAAGTCGAGAAGCAGGGCCTCATCACCAAGAGAATGTACCTCAAGAAGATCAGGCATGTAGTCTTCTGGGTCTGCATTGGAATCTTTCTTGTAGACGTGGAAGACCCTTTCGCTTCTTTCAAAGACTGTGTTCGTGACCAACAAAACCTCTCCTGCAGTTGTAACAACGATGCTAAATTTACAACTATACCCAAGAGGAGAAAACGTTGGTGATGGGTCACTCCCGGTGAGTTCTTCAAAACCTTCCTGTCTAGAAAAATCTATGACTCGAACGAAGCTACGAGTCGTTAAGATATATAGGCGGTAACCTCGAAGAACCAGACCATGTAGGCCTGTTAGCATCTTGGGGATTCCAAACTGGCCAACCGGAATGAGATTGTAATGATCATTCCCTTTCTTGTAAAAGCATAAAAAACCAGCAGGAGCGTCAAAGAACCACACTAAAGCCAACTCTTCTGCCTTCTCGTCTACCCAAAGACTTGCCCTAATTTCATCGGAGAAAGCGTTGAAGACGGTACCATCAGTTAATTCCCATATAAACTCCCTATCCCTATCTCCCACACGCTTCAGAGCACTGAAATTAGATACGACCGACTCTAATGGAGGAAGACCGATCCTATCTTTGCTAAACACATCTATGATATATAATCTGGATCGAGAATCTAGCATCAAAAACCATTTACCACAGCTTGCCAGGAATCGACTCGTTGAGAAGTCTCTCTTTGTCTTATAAACCATGTCTTCTTCTGGGTTGTATAGCACATAAGCACCGTCGTCTGGAAAAAGCATTAGCCATGGAGATACGCTTTTCCGAGGGGCCGTTTGTTTCCAACAAGGATACCAGTTGGAACAAACCAGCTTAGTTCGATGGAAATCCACAAAGCTCAAGCGTTCAAACAGAGATCTGAGTATGTCGAAAGGGAGGTTTGACCAGTTGCCATGATTAGGTGTCTCCATGGTGTTTATAGGTTTAGAATTAGGTTTGGTTTCTGGACAGAGAAGACTCTTTCTGTAAATAAATACGATGATAACCAATGTGATTTACTTTGAAAATATTTATTTCCATTTTTGCGTGTTAACTTTCTTTTTACTTTTTTGTTGGGTTGTCTACGTTTCCTTTTAACTCACTTTCATATTTTAGTCTATTTTTAATTTTCGTCACTGCTATTTTTTGTTTTGTTAACCTAAATATACAAAAATGGAACAAAAAGATGGTCTTTCACTTGATTAATATTTCAAAATATATATATTTTTAAAACTAATCTCTCTGTTTAAAAAGGTTTTAAACCAATTATTTATTAGGTAAGAAAATAATAGTACTATCATGAAATTTTGAGAATTTAAAATTATAAAAATATATTTTAAAAATAATTCTGGACTTTTAATTTTCGAAATAAATTATAATATGTAAAATAAAAAATGTAGTAATTTAGTTTTATTTTAAATGTAAACATAATTTAATAGATATATGCATATTATTCTAAAATTATATTCCGATGTTTATCATCATCTGGCCCAATATATATATATATATATATATCATTTTATTTATGTACTGTATATCAAACTTCTATAGAACACATTTTATAAATGAAAAATTGCAGAAACTAAAGAATTATGGTCAAACACAAAACTAATCTATTTTTTTCAGTTTTCTTAAATTTACCATTTTCTTTCTATTTTATCTTTCACACTCGCAAATATTTACAAAAATACCAATATAAATTAATATTTTTTAATAATAACAAAAAGATAAAAATCTCTAATAATTACTTAATTACAAAAATGACATCTTTTTCAATATCTCTAACCACCATTACTTACCACTCTGAAGTTCTAATGCTTTCCAACCGATTTTGTAAATTGTAATAACTCAATAACATAGCTCATAACCTCATAATTTTCAATTTTCTACCCAATTTTATTTCCAAAACTCTCCAATTCATGTTTTTTTAAAATTTACAAGTTCATGGATGTCATATTTTCGGTGATTCTTATATAACCATTATTTGTGTTATTTCTTTTTGAATGAATTAAAATATCTGGGCACTTAAGGGACCTGAAAAACAAGTTCAAAACCGATATAGATAATTATATACTTAATTTTCGCTAATTTATATAGCTATATCGCAAAAGTAGACTTTATGTAGAGTTTATTATAATTAGTAGACTTTTTTGAAATCTACTAGTCAACACAAATGTTAGTTTTTCAATTGACTTTTTAATTTTTTTTTTAATGAGTAGACTCATGAAGTCTACTGATTATCATTTGAAAACAAAAAACTCCAATAGACTTTTTTTGAAGTCTCCGAAAAAAGAGATTACTTTTGCAGTTAACCAAACTTTGACTTTTAGAAGGTAGGCTTCACCTAAAGTTTTCTGCAGAAGTCTTCTAGAAAAGTCTTTTTTTTTAAGTTAGTTTTGTATCCGACCAAAATTTTGACTTTTTATAGATGTTAGTTTTGCGTTTAACCAAAAAGTCAAACTTAAAAAAAATGAAGTCAAGTTTATAGTAGATTTCAAACGGCATATACTTTTTCAAAACACTACAAGAAAGAGGGCTATTTCCAACGAAATTTTACGTCGATTATAAATTATCGTAAAATTATGATTTCGTTACGTCGAACTTACGACGCAGACAAAACTTTTCGTAAATTCGACGTATAATTTAGAAGTCGTAAAATCCTCGTAAATTTACGACGCGATTACGATGAAATACCAATGATACATTTATCGTCGTAACATTGTCGTAAAATTTACATGGATTTTACGATGATTTGGCCTAATCTTGTATTCGATGTAATATAGATGTAAACTTGATGTAAAATTCATTTTGATGTAAATTTAATGTAAATATTGAATGAAAATGTGTTGGTAACCAAACAAAAATCTATATATACCCCTCCCTTCTCTTATTATTCTCCCTCACATACAAACATACAAAGACACAATATTTTGAGTCTTTAGAGTGTTTCAATATAATTTTACTAGTTCAAATTAAATTAAAATATATAATTAGAACAAAGTGAGAAACAAAAGTTGTTTTTTAGTTTCTTGAAATGTGTATATACAATCTACGAAAGTGGATGTATACCCCAAAAGATGCAAAGGGGGCGTTGACTGAAGACTTATGCAAACTGTAATTGAAAGCGACAAATGTATTGTCCTTGTCTGAAATGCAAAAAATAGGAAACATATTCCTATTGACACTATCTGGAAATATTTATTGAATAGAGGGTTCATGCTACAATACTTTATTTGGTATCAGCATGGAGAGGGATATGCTCAAAATAGTGGTCGGATGGCTGCACGGAGTAGTAGTAATCATCAAAAACATGGAGATTTTGAAGCATCAAATGATTATCAAAGTAGTCAAGTTCAGGGTGAAGATCAGGATAGGATGCATGATATAGTTACTGATGCATTTCATGAAACACATGCTGATATTGTTGAGGAGCCCAATGCAGATGCGAAACACTTTTATGGTATGTTAAACGCAGCAAAACAGCCTCTTTACGAGGGATGTAGAGAAGGTTTATCTAAATTATCATTAGCAGCTCGGATGATGACAGTAAAAACTGATCACAATCTATCTGAAGTTTGCATGAACGATTGGGCAGATCTTATTAAGAGTATTTGCCATATGATAATTTGGCCGCTGAAACGTATTATGAATTTAGAAGTTGGTTTTTAGTCTTGGATTTCCTTCTGAGATGATTGATGTATGTGTTGATAATTGTATGCTTTTCTGGAGAGATGATGAGAAGCTTCAAGAATGCCGTTTCTGCCAAAAGCTAAGATATAGACCGCAAATTGTTGGGCGTAAGAAGATTCTGTACCAACGAATGTGGTATCTTCCTATAACTGATAGGTTAAAAAGATTATATCAATCTAAACGGACAGGTGCATCGATGAGATGGCATGCAGAACATTTACAAACATATAGCAAAATGACTCACCCTTCTGACGGGAAATCTTGGAAACATTTTAACACCGTACATCCAGACTTTGCAAGATCTAAGCGAAATGTTTATCTTGGTCTTTGCACTGACGGGTTTAGTCCATTTGGTATGTCTGGTAGGAAATATTCTTTACGCCATATAACCTTCCTCCAGATATGTACATGCAAAGGGAGTTTTTGTTTCTAAGTATCTTAGTCCCTGGTCCAAATCACCCGAAGCGGGCCGTTGATGTGTTTTTGCAGCCACACATACATGAGCTAAACCAGTTGTGGCATGTCGGAGTATGAACAAATGACTGTTCGAGTGGTAAAAACTTTACGATGCGAGCAGTGCTCATGTGGACAATAAGCGACTTCCCGACATACGGAATGCTATCAGGTTGGACAATGCATGTGAGGTTATCATGTCCTTATTGTCTTGATAGGACTGATGCATTTCAGATTAAACATGGTCGGAAAACCTGTTGGGTTGATTGTCAATATCAGTTTTTACCACCAAACCATCAATTAGAAGAAACAGGCGTTTGTTTATAAAGAATAAATTGGTTTGTCTCCCCCCATTAGTGTACCTAACAGGGGTAGATCTTGAAGCACAAATAGATCATTGGGGTGGAATTGAAACAGTCCCCCAATATATGAGGAAATTGGCACACTCCAGCGAATATGCCTGAAGGATATGGGGTTCATCATAATTAGCACAAAAAGTATATTTGGGATCTGCCAAACTGGAAAAATCAATTGCTGAGACACAATCTTGATGTTATGCACATTGAAAATATTTTTTTTGATAACATCATGTATACCGTATTGAACGTCCAAGGAAGAACCAAAGACAGCGTCAAATCACGGATGGACTTGCCTGATATATGTAATAGAATTGAGTTGTATATTGTGAGTAATGGGAAAACACCAGTTCTGGTATTTCAGCTGGGTGCAGAACAAAAAGATGCATTGTTTAATTGGGTATCATCAGCCGTGAAATTTCCTGATGGGTATGTATCTAATCTGGCTAAATCTGTGGAGAAAGGACAAAAGTTTTCAGGGATGAAAGTCATGGTTGTCATGTGTTTATGCAACGATTACTTTTTTTTGCATTTGCTGAACTCCTACCAGGACATGTCCATGAGGCACTAGGAGGCATTGGAGCATTCTTTCGTTATTTAGGTACAAGGACCTTATCAGCAGATGTAGTTGCACAACTTTTGACAAATATTCCAATACTGTTGTGCAATTTAGAGAAAATATTTCGACTTGTATTCTTTGATGTTATGGAACATTTACCTATACACATCCCTCACAAAGCAGAGTTAGGAGGACCTGTTCAGTTTAGGTGAATGTATCCTTTTGAATGCTTTATGAAGCATTTAATGGGTAAGGCTAAAAACTTAGCAAAAGTTGAAGGGTCTATCGTGGTAGGAAGTTTGGCAGAAGAAACTTCTAATTTCACGTCTTACTATTTTGCTCCAAAGGTTTGTACACGCAAACGGGCTCCAAGACGTTATGATAATGGGGGTGTGGGACAAATTAATGCAGTAGAAGGTGTACCAGATATATTCTCACCGATTGGACGTCTAGGTGGGAAACTAAAAAAAACTTGTTGGTCAAACAAAAAGGATTACCACAGCGCACATACATACATCCTTCTGAACTGCGACGAATTGGCTCCTTACGAGTGGTACTACTGGATTATATGATTATTGATTACCATATATGCATTGATATATATACATACAAATATTAATTAACAATGTGTGGTGCATATTTTGCAGCGCTTTTGTCAGTCAAGTCCGAGAATGAATTGCCGGTGTTTCAGAAGATGAAATTAACAGTCGTAAAGACCAACACTAGGCATTGTGGTTAAAAGCTCAGGTCGATCATGATGACATGATATATGCAGTATGGTTTCATGAGTTGCTCCATGGTCTTATATCTAAGATAACTACTGCAGCTATGTATTTCACCCATGGCTATGTTTTCCATACTTACAGTCATGGCATTCAACGGGCAACTACCAACTATAGAGTTTGTGTACAAGGTGAAGTGGACTTTTATGGGATCATAAAAGAGATAATTGAAGTGGAATACCCCGGATTGGTAAGGATGAAAACTGTTCTATTCAAATGTGATTGGTTTGATCCAACGGTGGGTCGTGGAGTGCGTATTAACAAGTTCAGAGTGGTAGATGTAAACGCCTCACGACGATACAATAAGTTTGAGCCTTTTATCCTGGCATCACAAGCACAACAAGTCACATTTGTTCCATATCCTCAAGTTTGAAGTACTGGAATTTCATGGTTGGCGATTATTAAAGTTGCTCCAAGGGGTATAATTGATGGTGTAGATCTCCCACCTATGCAACAAGATGATTGTGTTAACATAACTGAACCAGAGGTTAAAGAACATGTTCTTTAAATTGATCCACGTAATTGACAAGTTGAAGATCACCATGGGGACGACACTGAAGAAGCTGCTGATGAATTTGAAACAAGCAGTGATGAAGATGATGAGATTGAGGACGGCGATGAAGATGATGAACACAATGACATATCCCCGGAAGACGTACCTGAATGCTAAACATAATATTCAGTTTATCTCATTAAATTTAATTTTAAATGGTTTGGACAGTGAAATGTTGTTAAATGTTATAAAAGTAACTTTTTATTACTTACAAATGTGTAAAACTGAAAGACAATCAAATTAAGCAAATTGTCAAATATTGACTTTAGCCAGACATTGACTTTTACGACAAATTTACGACGATTCTGATGAAATCGTCGTAAATTCGTCGTAACACTCTAAACCCTAACCTATAAGGTTTAGCTTTCTCACCTTATAAATTTGTTGTTTTGTGCAGTTTCCTGAGGAAACACATTTATTCTATAAGGAGTTCCAATATAAGATCCAAAAACTTGTAAATTTATGCTAAACATTACGTCGAACTTACGACGATTTGTACAAGATCGTCGTAAATTCGACGTAATTTTCCGTCAAAATTACGATGAAAATCTTCATATCGTCGTAATATCGACGCCAAATCTAACCCCTAAATCTTGTAATCATCATTTCCTGGCCTATATGATGGATTTCAAGCATGGAAATTATATGGTTTACATTCTCATAAGATACATATCAGTTATAGACAAAAAAAAATTTTTGAAATTTTTTCACATATATATGTTATCAAGTGTTCTTAAATACATATATACATTTAGGAAAACTTGTTAGGGTTCATCTTAAACATTAGTATATTCATCATTATGCTATATATACTTACCAAAAGTTGTATTGCACACATATACAATGTTTAGTAATGCATGTAGATACTTTGGCATGTATAATTTTTTTCATTTTATCAAATTTTAAAAAATATATCGTAAATCCGTCGTAATATTACGACATATTTACGACGATCCTTTGAAACTCAGCCGTTATGTAAAAAATGATTTATAAGATATCGTCGTAAATCCGTCGTAACATTACGACGGAATTACGACGATTTGCGAGAATTGTCGGAAATCCGTCGTTTAATCCAAAGACAGCCACATGTGTTTGTCTTATACGATATGTGGATCAGTGGATATTATGCGTCGGATTTACGACAATTTTGTCGTAAATTCGTCGTAAAGTTATGATGGATTTATGATAAATAAAAAAATTATATATATGGATGCACCCTTCTCCATTTCGTCGCTCATTCCTCCTACTCCTCTCTCTCTCTACCTGTGCCTTCTCTCCTCCGTTTTTCTCCAAGTTTTTTCAGGTATTTTATTCTTTAAGTTTTTTTTAATATATATTTATAATATTAGTAATTATAATTAATATTAATAATAATTAATTTAATTAATATAGGTAAATTAGTTTAGTTTCAAAATTAGTTGAGGTTTGGAATTTGTTTATAGTTAGGTTCGGAATTAGATAATAGGTCCGGAAAATAATTTTAATTAGTATTTGTCTTTTGCAGACGATGCCTCCTCGGAGAACCCACTACACCAACTTTATGACAGACGTACATTCCTTATCTCGCAAAGGTGAAACTGGGACATCTCGATCAACGAGGAGGTCCGAACACAGTTCCAGCTGAAGGCGATGAAACACCTTGTCAACACCGTTTCCGACTGGAAGCTGAAGTGGGAAGTAGACGGCGATGATGCGAAGCTGAGTTTGATATATACTATTGCTGGAACGGGTTAAAGCCGTATTGGATGGACCCGCATGCACAAGAAATTGCTTCTAAGTGTTCGGGCGTTCGAAACCGGGTCGATCTTGACGGTCGGAAGTTAGTGATTCAGCACACTTCTGGCCAAGTACCATTTGCGGGAAGACGTCTGATAATGGTAATTAAATTTAAATTATTTACTTATATATTTTTACATAATTTTGTATATATTTATTAATGTTTAACCTTTTTTGTAGGCGGATGAGAATGGAGGAGAGCTTCCTCCAATTACAAAGCTCTTCAAAATCACTCATCGGAAGAAGGACAAGACTTTTGTAGATGCTTGGTCAGAGGAGATCTACAACGAAGCTATGACGAGTATCGCTGAACGGGAGACCCAAGTCACACCTGAGGGTACTATCCAAGTACCTTTGACTGTCTTCGAGCAAGACAAGATCTTCGAAGAGGTATGATTTCAATCCTTTTAATTTAACTACTACTTATCTGTATATAGTTATGATCTAACGTTTTCACTTTTATTTGTAGGTTTCTCCGAGGAAGAAGGGCCGCATCCTAGAGATGGGCTCTAGTAGAGACTGTCCAGTCGCCTCATCTTCGGGAAGCCGCACGTATGAGGATCCGTCTCAACTGTGACAGGAGCTTGCTACAGCCCATGCTGAGATCACCAGCTTACAGGATGAGCAAGTGGTCCAGAAATAGGGGATCTCCGAGATTAATGGTCTCTTCGACGTCATAGCGGCAGCAATTCCACAGTTGGCCATCGCAATCCAAGAGAGGCAACGCCGGTCACAGATTCTTGGGGAGGGGGACTTCTTCCGGTGGATCTTCTGATCAGCAGACCCAGGGTCAGATTTCGGCTCTCGTAGTTCAGACGGGAAACGATGGTACAGTGGTTTTCGGCGGACATGACGGAGAGCCTTCTCGGGACGTCGATATCAACCTCGAAGATTTTGATATCACTTTGTAAATTTATTTTAATTTTTAAAACATTTTGTATTTGAATTTGTATTTTCATATATTAATTATTTTCAAATTTATTTTTTGATTATAATATTTTTTTATTTAATATTTTTTTATTTTTAATATTAATTTATTAATTAAAATTCAAATTTTCATTAATATTTATTTTTTTATATACGACGTAAACTTTACGTCGATTTTACGTCAGATGTTTTACGATGAATTAAAGTCGAAATATTTTACAACGAATTAACGTTGATAATTTACGACAAATTTACGTCGATCTTTAATTTTTTTTTACAAAACAAATTTGTCGCGTAATCGTTGTAAATTCAATGTAATATTACATCGAGTTTACGTCGATTTTGTGTTGAAACGAAATTCGTCGTATTTTCGTTGAAAAAGTTTACGCTGAATTTATGACGAATTCTTTCCGACAAAATTACGATGATTTTATGGTTTTGGAAGTTTTACGTCGATTTTACGACGTTTTGGATTTTACGACGCTTGATTTACGACGATTTACTTTTCGTCGCTAATTCGACGCAAATCGTCCATTACGTCGATTTTACGTCGGTATATTCCGATGTAAAACGCCTTCTTTTTTTAGTGAAAACTGAAGTAGACGTCATTGAAGTCTACTCTGAATATTTTTGGTCAAATACAAAACTAACATTTTTTCGCACACTTCACCTGAAGTCTACTTTGGAAAGTCAAACCAATTCAAATGTAAAATTGACTTTTTTTATCTAGTAGACTCACAGACTTCTAGTGAAGTCTACTCTAAAGTTGTAGACTTATCTGAAAAAATGACCTCTTTTCCAAGTCTATTCTTCTAAAGTCAACAGTTTGGTCAAATGCAACAATAACCTATTTTTTTGCTGACTTTTTTTCGCAGACTTCTAATGGAGTATGCATGCTGCACCTGAAATCTGCTCTACAAATTTTCAGGAGAAGTCTATGTGATTTAATTATTTTAAAAACGCATTTATAGAAAATTTATAATGATTTTTTATGTTTTTAGGTTTTGGCATGTGTGGTAGCTATACTGTCTTAACTACTCAATGAGATTGATTTGGTTTAAGTTGATATAATGGACAAATCAATTTCTTGATTTAATAGCTATTTAGCTTGAAAGAGCAGACTTCAAACAAAGTCTTCGAACAAAGTCTTCAAATGAAGTCTTCGAATATGGTTTGTAATTACGTTTGCTAATATGACTTCTTTGTGTTTTTTTTATAGAGAATGGTTCAACTACATGTTGTTTATGGAGAATGGAAGATGGAAGAGAACTTGTGGCATTTTGTAGTCGATAGTGGCAAAAGAGGAAGAATGTTCTTTTTGAGTGATGGTTGTACCTTTGGAGAACTTATTGAAATGACAGAAGATGATTATAATCTGGACAAAAAGACTGAGTTGGTGGAGTTAACTTACTCATTACCAGATTCAGTGTTGCAAAAGATGACTTCGGATACACATCCAATGCATATCACCAATGACATACAAGTTCGAAGCTTGATCAAGTTTAATAGAATGCATGTGGTACGTCTTTTTGTCTCGAGTCGTATGGAGATAGATACTGAGAAGATTCAGATGAAGATTTGGTTTAAGATGCAGGTGAAGAGTTTGATGAAGATGTTGAAGATATACTATGGATAATGAGACAGACAATAATTATGATGCAAATGAAGATACTAAAGATCCAGCAGATTACGCTGAAGGTGAATATTACATTATCTATGGAAAAGTGAAAGATGAAGATGATGATGAAGATGATATCTCTATTGATCATAAGGATGTGAGAAAAAAGTTTGTTGGTCAAGTAGGAAGATCCACTACATCATGGTCTGCTAATATCTCTGTTAATGAAAGTTTTCCTAACAAGAATAAGCTGTTATCAAAATTGTGATTAACGGCGGTAATGTTAAAATTTGCTTTTAAAGCATATAAGTCTACAAAGATGCTGTTTATGGCTAAATGCCTCATGGAAGGATGTGGATAGAAGCTTAGAGCGAGTGTGAAGAAGGAAGCACACATGTTTTGGGTGACAATATATGTGAAATTCCATATATGTTCAGTGTCAAACCGAATGGCTCACAGAAGCATATTTGGAAGCTATTTAGTTATAAGTCATTTCAGAATAATTGATTGAATTACATCACAGCATAGATCAAAGATTCAATAAAGCATATGCTTGTCATGAAGAATGCGAGTCTCTCAGTCTATTTACATCTACTTTAAAAAGTTAATCCGGGAACTATAACTGGTTTTCAGCATGATAACAATAGATTTAAATATCTATTTGTGGCTTTTAGAGCATTGAAAGCTGGTTTTCACTATTTTAGAAGAGTTATTGTGGTTGTCACTATCTTAAAAGAGTTATTGTGGTTGATTAATATCATCTAATTAAGAAGTACTAAGGTGCTATGATAGTGACAACTGTATAGGATCAGATATTTCTTTTGATTTATAAAATTGTAGATACTGAAGATAATATTACATGGGAACGGTTTTTTTTTTTTTTTTGTAACAAGCCGCTCCAACATTACGTCAAACGTTTGTAATATAGCTAATTAACTTGTATGTTCAAATATTTCTTTCTTTTTATAACACTACCCTAAATAAAATAGCATAATTTCTTGAGTGTCTTTCGTCATGAATTTTGGTTAGGCTATATTTTTTATGCCCATTATGCCCACCAAAATGTTAGGTTGAAAAAATATTATACATAGCTATCCTCGTGTTGCACGGATGTAATATTATATTACGCTCTTAGAGATTTTTTTTTTGGTCGTCATTATATTAGATTGGATAAGCAAACTCACTAGAAGTATACAGTCTCACGGTGGAGAAGATACAAACCCATGAAAGGTAACTAACAATCCCACAAAGAGGATAATACAAGCTCACGAGGGGCAACTGACCATTAATTAAGACTCTTAAGTAAAATTAAAGTGAGCTAATTAAAGCTCTTAGATAGAGCGGAACACATCCCATATCGGGATTTCGAAGTCTGTATTTATACGAACATCTAGATTTGGAATAAACCTTTCATCTCATTTTTCTGGTACGAAGCCAATTCGGGATATATCCGTAAGAAGCATACCCCTATGTATTTGTTCTCCTACGTTTAATACAAACGAGATTGCAACTAGAAGATACATTACATTATTACATAGAAAAGGGCGCACCACCCACATTTATGATATAAATATATACAACCATGTGGGTTGAGAAGGACTCACGTGGCCTCTTATCCTCTCCACACGATTCCAAAGAGTGGTCTTGTGCATCGTTTTCTCCGACCATACGCTCTTCAAGGTTTATAAAATCAGACTAGAGGGTTCCGTTTTCAACACTTTAAAACGGGTTGAGGGATTATACATAGAGAGAAAGAGAGATCAGAGAGTATCGATGGCAAAATTAGGGTTATGTCCAGTTTAGCAGTTATTGTAACGTGCTTGGTGTGTTTAGGATTCAATGTTGGGATGTGTTCATCAGATTCAGATCTCTTAATCAAACCTTACGTGTCATCATCACTACCGTCTAAACATGATTTGGTCTATTCCGCTAAACTTAATCATGGTAACTTAACCAGATTTTTGGTTAACTACATCATGAAAAATCTTTCTTTTTTAAAAAATATTATTAGTTTGCATTGATTTATAGCGCTTTATTATTTTTTTTTTTTGAATAAATGTTAAATTTGTATTCAAAAGAAAAAAAACAAACTGTTCTTACATACTTGTTTTCTGTTTACCAAGAAACAGAGCATGAATTTGAAAACTAATCCTATGAGATTATCGTGATGAAAACCGCACAGTCATACCATCCCCATATCTCGTATCCCCACTCTCTCGTATTACACTCAACTGGTTTCGAATCGCTTTGTCAATCAGTTTTGCCAGGCGATCCTCCGACTAAGGCGCCTCTCCATGTTTCCTCTTGTTTCGCTCCCTCCAGATGGAATAGATAGTGGCTTGGAAAGTGTACCAAACCAGAAAAGTGGTAGTAGTAGACCATGGTGGCTTATGAGAAGCTCAGTCACTGCATCCCAGTCAACAACAAACCGATTAAGAAGAAGCCCTTTCGCTAAGGTTCCCCAAACTTTCTTCGCAAAAGCACACTCGAAGAACAGATGGTTCCGGGTTTCCATCGGGTCGTTGCAGAAGACACAGGAAGCGTTTGCATTACGGTTCCAAGTCTTTATTCTGTCCCCGGTGGCGAGTCTGTTTTTGAATGCTAACCAAGTGAGGAAAGAGTACTTTGGGGTAGTCTGGGGGAACCAAACCCCTCTGTACCAGTCCACTCTCGGTTTAGCCTGACGAATGTGCATCCATGTGTCCTTTGAGAGGAATGTGTCTCTGTAGATGTCATTTTTTCCTTTCCAGCGAGGTATATCTGTTTCTGACAGCTCCCTCACGTTCGAAAACAGAGTTAGGTGGGCTTCAATATCTCTATAGATAGCCCTGCGATGTCTTCTCCTTCGTGGTTTGTCTAATGCTTCCCCTACAGTGGCTTGTTGCGGTATTCCCATATCTATGAACCCTTGAGCACCTGTGTTCTCATACAAGCATCCAAGGTCACACCACAGATCATACCAGAATGAATGTATGCGCTTTAACATTCTGTTTATCTATTAATGTATGGTGTAGGAATACTACTTCTTGATGCATCGGAATGGGAACCACTTGTGATCCAGTCCGAACTCCCGGTAATGGTTATGTTCTTAGACCCAGCGTGCCAACCATGTGTTGAGGTCATGGAACTACTAATGGATCTGGATACGGAATTCGAAGATCGGTTCAAATTCTACATGATATATCTTGAGGAGGATCCTGACATCACAGCACGTTATAATGTAGGAGCTATCCCGGACACTATTGTCTTCAAAGGCGGAGAGGAAATGGCTAGAGTCGTCGGAACTGATTTAGAGAAAATTCGGAAGCTAGTGGAGATATATGTGTGATTCTTCTCCCTCGTCTCTAGTCCGTTGTAGTTGCTTTTTTTTTTTGCCAAACCTTTGCCTCTGTGCACATCTACTATATGGATTTGTTTGTCTCCTTTCATCAACTGATGTAGTCATGAAATAATTTCTGATGTTCGATTTTGTTAAAACAATTTCTTGTAAAAGTTATGTGACTTAGATTTTAAATAAAATAATTTGAGTACTAACTATCATATTGTTGTGAAAGTTCTTTTGGGCTAGTGGTTGAAGGTTGATCAAACATTCGCTGATGATTTCAGGAGGTGTGACATATTATTATTTAGGCAGATTATCGGAGACAAATTTATGGAATATTTTTAACGAAAATGTTCATGACAATATAAATCAGTGTTAAGAATATCATTAATATATCCGATTATTATGATATCAAAATTGTATGGTATTTTTTAAATAAAAGTATGAGTTAAATCCAATATCAATATCATAATATCAAGTAATATCAACTCTACTAAAATTCATTCAATGTAACATCATATGTTAACTTAATAGTATTATTTTGTTTATATTAACCAAAGTCTAGAGGTCGCTAGTTCGAAGGGTTTTTGGGACAAAACTAATATTACATGCTGTGGTTCGAACCTGGAGGGATTACGGGCTTCGGCCAGAACCTCCTAATAATCCAAAAAAAAAAATAATAATAACAGAAGAATTGCAAAACTATCAAACAATAAATAGAAAGTTTGTAGCTCGAAGAGATCAAACAAGATTTGAGAAGTGATTTGAACAAGGTTTTATGTAGAGTAAATAGATTTAGTATTTCGATTTTCAGTAGTGATTTTACAAGAACAAGAATAAATAATTGGCTAAGTATTTAGCTATAAAATCAGTAGAGGAAGCGTAAAAAAGACACGGACCCCTTTTTCGAGGAAAAGTCAGACATAATGAGGCACACAAAGGTAAAGCAAAATGGATCCAAAGAAGCTGCTCAGTGAAGAATCCCAATGAAGAGCCCAACAATCAACCCGAAGAGGATCGAGAAGCCCTGGCAAGGTGGAGAAGTCCAGTCAAGAAGAGGGATCATAAGGCAGGCCGGAAATGAGAGGTAGGTTAAGAAAGAGAGACTAACCAGGAAGCTGCCCAACCGGAGCCCAGAATCAGGAAGCCAGTCCAATGAGAAGTAGAGAAGAAGAAAAATCTACAAGCGGAACAACAACCTGAGGAGAGGAAACCAAACTAAGAAGAGACGGAGATTTACTGGCGAGAAAATATGTTGATGTAGAAATAAAGAGGCGAGCCAAACACTAAGAAGACGATGATACTAATGGATGCAAGGGTTACTTCTACCTTCATGTTTTAAATTTACAATCCTAAATATCTGTAAGTGCACAGATGTGCGTTGTAGTACTTAGGGGTCGAATTATAAAGATTTTGAGCTTTCAGTATGAATCAATCAAGAATTTAACACTAATAGAACTAACACAATGGGAATTTGATGCAAAACGAAATAAAACAGACAAACAATTGTAAAACAGTAGGGACTAAGGGATGGGTCTAAGGGGTTTTCGTTGGGGTTCATGTACTGATCCAATGACAAAAAAATCGATAAAGGTAATCAACTAGTGAATATCCTAAACTCGAATAGGCGCAGGTATGATTAACCAACTCTCGTCACCTTAATCAACTAATCACTTAACTTGGCAATTAATTCTCGCTCTCTTGCTGTAATTAAGCTCATGCATTAAAAGCAGAATTCATCCATGCTCATGATTATCTATAGGTAGCTTTCGTCTCCTATAGCGAATTCGCTCGTATCACTTCTAGGTCAGGTAATCCGATACAACACTCTCGCGGCTCCAATTACCAAAGATCAGTTTCTAAGCGGCTGGCAACAGAAAAAGCACAAAGAACAAGAATGAACGAAGGACTCCTAGAAGATTATGAACCCTTAATCTAACAATTCACAAGTTCAAGACATGAAATTCCCTTTGAAAAATCCCTTAAAAACCCAACAGGGAAATTACTCAGACATAGTTGAGTTTAACATCACAAAAGTATTTAGAATTGCAGAGAATTGAAATGAAAAAAAGTAAGAAACGAAGAACAGAATGAAGAAGGAGGGCCGATGGTGCCCCTCTCGGTGGCTCCTCTTCATGGGTGACGGCTCTCTCTCGGACTCTTGACAAAATGCGGCACACCCTTTCTAAACGACTTAGAAAATATATATAGTACTGTCTTGAGTCTTCGGGAACGTCTAGGGTTTGCAGGGATAATGATGGGAATGACCTGAGATTTGAAATGGGCTTCTGAGGCTCGGAAATAGGCTCTCATGATTTAAAATGGGCCGCGAGTCAGCTTCCGACTGTGTTGATTCGCCATCAGTGCATTGACCGTAGCTGGAAATCTAACTGTATGATTGCTTCGATTCCAATTGCATTAGAAAGCTGGTTGTCTCCTCTATCTTGTGTCCAAATTTGGGGATGATCACACTAGGTGCACATATGTGCGTTATAGTACTTAGGGGTCGAACCATATAGATTTTGATGTTTGTGTGAATCAATCAAAGACTAAAGGCTAATAGAACAAACAAATGGGGGTTTTGGTTTTGGTGTCACTAAATCTAAGTTGAAAATCGAAATTAAAGGGTCGTAAAACAATACAAACTAAACGCTGGGCTTAAGGGTATTAATCTAATGATATATAAACAAGTCGATAAAGGTAATCAACTTTCCTGAACTCGAATAGACACAAACTAGAATTAGCCAACTGTCGTCACCCTAATCAACTAATCACTCAAACTCGACAAGTAGCTTTCATCTCTTGCCGTGAGAGAGATCATGCATTAACTAAAAAGAATTCATCTATGCTTACGAATCTCTATAAGTAGCTTTCATCTTCCATAGCGATTTCGCTCGTATCGCTTCTAGGTCAGGCAATCCAATATATCAATGTCGTAGCTCCAGTTAAACCTAAGATCAGCTTCTAAGTGGCCATCAAAGCAACATGCACTAAGAAAAATAATGAACGAATGACTCCTAGAAGATTATAAACCCTAAATCTAACAATTTATCGGTTCAAGACATGAAATTCCCTTTCAAAAATCCCTTTCAACCCAACTGGAAAACTACTCAGACATAGCTGAGTTTAACATCATTAAAGTATTTAAGGTTGCTATAAATTGAAATAGAGAAAGTTAAAGAAACAAAAAACAAGGTGAGAAGGAAATCCGATGGTGCCCCTCTCGGTGGCTCCTCTTCAAAGACGGCTACTCTCTAAGACTCCTGGTGAAAAAAAATCAACAGACTTAAAAACACCCTCTCTGAATGACCTAAAAGAGGTATATATAGTGTATGTAGTCTTTGGAAACGTCTAGGGTTTTCAGGAATACTGACGGGAATGACTTGAGCTTGAAAATGGGTTTCTGAGGCTTGGAAATATGCTCACCGCGTTTGTAAAGTTGCGGCCGCGGTAAAAGGTCCTCCAGCCGTGGATGAGAGTAATCTCACCTTCCGGACTGTGTTGATTCGCCTTCGATGCACCAAGCATATCTAGAAATCTAACTGTTGGATTGATTCCATTCCAATTACATTAGAAATCTGGTTGTCTCCTCTATCTTGTGTCCGAATTTGGGAATGATCGGACGGTGAGAATGTCTTCATCTGTTGCCAAACTCCTAACAGTCTGAATTTATCCAAAATTATATTTTTGCTCCAAAATGCATTCTTTTTGTCCAAATATCCTGAAAAAATATTTTGAAACTCTAAAATAAATTAAAAACCATTGAAAACTAATTTAAAACACCTGAATAAGATCTTAAAATCATCCATAAAACTGGCTAAAATAAGATGTTATCAACTCCTCAAGACTTAAACCTTTGTTTGTCCTCAAACAAAACAAAAATCAAAGTCAAGAAAGAATCTTAAAATCACAGGAACTAAACAGCATCTCAGTGACCGTCCTTTTAAACCATAACCAACATTATGCATCTAATGAGTGTAGTCTAGAAAATTCTCACCAAAATACAAGCATCACTAGTCCGTTAATCCATCATGCGAAAATCTACATACTTAGACCTAACTTTCAGTCAACTAGCTCTTAACATTAATTAAAAATTTCAGTGGTTCTCATCAAAGAAAAATAAACAAGGTAATTGAGACTAGGTATTCAAAGGGCTTTTAGGGGTAGAATTTAAAGTGTTTAAGGTTACCGTAATTTCTGAGGATGCAAGAGATTATGCAATACAACAAGAGATAATGGAGCTGATGAGATCCACAGTTACTTCCTCCTTGTCATAAACTCTCAGACACTTGAGCCCTGATACATATTTCGGTTTCAGTGGTGGGCTGTCGGTCTGGTCTCCCATTTTTGACTTCTTCTTTAAGTTCTCCTCATAAGTCCCCCATAATTAGATTTTTGTCTAGGTTATAACATGATATCTCCTGTGAATGAATACTTGATGCTTTTTGGCTCCAAAATATTTCGCCCATTAAAACTCTTTTAAGCTTTTTTTCCTTTCCTTTCATTGTCTTCTTCCTTTTTTTTTTTTAAGAAAGGGAAACCTTTTTAGATATAGAGTCTTAAATAGCATGAAAATTACCAATAAGAATGAGATTTCCGAGGCATCATGAAATAAGATAAGTTGCTGGCACACTTCCTCCCAAAATTCTGTTCAGTCTTTCTTTTGATTGACTGAAAACTGTGTCGTCCCTCCATCTCTGGCGTTTTTACACATATCTGTTGATAAAAACTAAGGAGAGAATGCGTGAGGTTTGAAAATAAAGGCTTGGGTTAAGGGTATGGTATCAGCTAAAGATGAACTGGCTATCCAGGACAACAAAGAGTGATAAAAATGAAGAAAAAGATGTCATGGATGCATATCTTGATGGCTGCCTATAATCAATGATGAGAAAATTAGATATCAAATTAAGTTCAAATAGAATGAGCTAGTATACAGAGGCGGACCTACATGAGGAAAAGGGGGGTCACTTGAACCAAGTTAAATTATGAAATTTACAAATGTAATAATCAGTTGACTATTTTAGCTAATTTGGTTAAAGTTTATATGGTTGAACCCCCTAAACCTGAGTTCGAGTTCACATGGTGTTAATTGTTTAGGGTTTCTTCCTTTCATACATGATTAATTCTAAGTAATTATTAAGAAAATATATTATGAGACCCCTAAAAACATTTCCTGGGTCCGCCACTGCTAGTATATACTGTCAGAAAAAATTCTCCATAGATAGAAATCCTCTGGTGGAAGTTTGTAATGCATGTACTCTAGCTACCGCCTAGTCTAGTTCTAAACAACAAAAAAGCAAGCATGAAGTGTAGAAGCACACTGGTCGAAATCTTATGTTCCTGTTTTGAAAACTTTTTGAAATTTTTTGTCTTTTATGAAAAAATATTTTATGAAAAATAAACTCAAAACAAACCAATTTTCGTTAGTAACGGATGAACATCCTCCTCCAAACTTAATCACACTGTTTTCAGTGTGAAAAATCTATGAGAGGACGGTAAATAAATGGATTGGAATTTGAAGTGTTTAGGTGTACTTACCTTGCATTGTTTTATCTTACCATTGCCGTGGACCAAGACTGCGGGTGAACTATGTTCTACCACGGATGAAAGTGTTGCAGGTCTGGTCGATCGTGTCTCTGCCGTGGGTAGGTTGTGCACAGCCGCAGTGATGCTAGTTTTCCAATTTGTGTCCTCATCTCTTACTCGTTCTTTGCCTAAAAATCTGAAATAAAAAGAAACAAAAAACGAAGCACTAACAATAGAAAATGAAATTCATAGGGAATAACTAAAATTCCAAGTGGGTTGCCTCCCACTAAGCACTTGCTTAAAGTTATTAGCTTGACTTTGTTGTTACATAAGCCTGGTGGATCCATCAAGAGCATTTCTTCTCTCTCTTCTTCTTCTGCGAGGTGTGGCTTAACAAGGTGTCCATTTACAATGAACATATCTTCATTTTTACCCCAAAGAACAATTTCCCCATATGGTTTGACTTACTTTATTGTAAAAAAAGGTGCAGATCATCTTGATCATAACTTCCCTAGAAAAAAACTTAAGACGAGAATTGAAAAGAAGAACTTTGTCATTAGGAACAAAAGATCAATGTATGATCTTCTTGTCGTGATACGCTTTTGTTTTCTCCTTGTATATTTTGGAGTTCTTGTAGGCATTGTGTCGGATTACTTCTAACTTGTGAAGTTGAAGCATTCTTCTTTCTCTAGCTTCCTTAAGGTTCATGTTCATCTCCTTCACTGCAAATTGCGCTTTGTATTCGAGCTCTACAGAAAGGTGACATGCTTTTACGTAAACAAGGTTGAATGGTGTGGTCCCTAAAGGTGTTTTTCAGACAAATCCTTGCGATTAACTCCGATTGTCTTTTTCAGAATCGACTTAATTTCTCTGTTAGATAAAAATCTTTTCCAAGTGTTTGAGGGTGATATGGAGATGGAACTTTATGTGTAACTCCATTCTTTTTAAGGAAATTCTCAAAAACTTTGTTGGTGAAATAGGATCCTCTATCGCTTATTATTATTCTAGAAATTCCAAAGCATGGAAAATAGTTGATTTAAACAACTTCATAACCACGTTTGCATCATTAGTGGGGCTAGCAACTGCTTCTACCGACTTAGAAACTTAATCAACGGCTACTAGAATGTGTTGATTTGAAAAAGAAGTTGGGAAAGGTCCCATAAAATCAATTCCCCATACATAAAAAATTTCGACTTTAACAATGAAGCTTTGAGGCATCTCATTCCACTTACTAATATTGCCCATTCGTTGGCATGAATTACAACATGAGATGTAGGTGTGAGTGTCTTTGAACATAGTAGGCCACAAGAAGCCTGCTTGAAGGACATTAGAAACTGTTTTATAGGTTGCAAAATGTCCTGCGTATGCTGAACTATGGCATCCAAACAGTATTCCTTCCTTTTCTTCTTCGGCTACACATCTTTTGAATAGACCATCAGCACATTTCTTATAGAGATAAGGTTCATCCCATAAATAATGTCTCACATCCTTCAAGAATTCCCTCTTTCTGTAACCAAAGAATTGTGGAGGTTCATTGTCAGCTGCTAAATAATTTGGTATATGCCTAAACCATGGGGTATTAAAAGCATCTGACCGCCACACATGAGGTTTAGGTGGTGTTTTCTTGCACGGTAAAATAGGTATCGTATTTTATTGCATAGACATTCTCTTCTGAAAAACTATCATTCAAAGGACGTTTTTCTTCCACTCGAATTGTAAAAAAATGATCTACTACCCCATTATCTGCTCTTTTTCGATCTCGAATTTCAATATGAAACTCTTGCAGTAGGAGTATCCATCTTATTAGCCTCGGTTTAGCGTCTTTCTTAGACATTAGATATTTAATCGCAGCATGATCGGTATGAACTATGACCTTACATCCTACAAGATAAGATCGAAATTTCTCAAATGCATACACAACAGCTAAGAGTTCCTTCTCTGTAGTTGCATAGTTGCACTAAGCTTCATCCAGAGTTCTACTCGCATAATAGATTGCGTGTAGTTTCTTATCTTTTCACTGACCTAGGGTTGCATCAGACATGATTTCGAACAGTTGTTCTCAATCAGGTGGTTGCATGACTAGAGCAGAACCAATAGCGTTTTTGATCTTATGAAACGCTACTAAGCATTCATCATTGAACTCGAAATTCGTTTCTATGCATAGAAGACGTGTAAGATGTCTAGCAATTGGAGAGAAATCTTTTATGAATCGCCTATAGAATACGTCATGTCCTAAGAAACTTCAGATACCTTTCACAATTGTTGAAGGCTGTAGGATAGTCAGGATTTCAATCTTAGCTTCTTCAACTTCAATACCTTGTCCTTAAATTTTGTGTCCAAGCAAAATTCCATCTCTTACCATGAAGTGACATTTTCCCCAATTTAGAACTAAATATTTGTCTTCACAGCGCTGCAGAACCTTTCCTAGGTTTGCCAAACATTTTTCAATAGACAGAGAAATCATCCATGAAAACTTCCATGAAATCTTCGACATAGTTAGTGAAAATTGACATCATGCATCGCTGAAAAGTTGCAGGTGCATTACACAATCCAAAGGGCATTCGCTGGTATGCAAACGTTCCGTATGGACAGGTGAATGTCGGCTTTTCTCAATCTTCTGGCCAAATGGGAATATGAAAGAATCTGGAATATCCGTCTAGAAAGAAATAGTATTCATGATTTGTTAATCTTTCTAGCATTTGATCAATGAAAGGTAAAGGAAAATAGTATTTGTGAGTTGTTGCATTCAGTTTCCGGTAATCAATGCATAATCGATGTCCCGTTAATGTTCTTGTAGCATCATCTCATCCTAATCATTTTTGATAACAATTACTCCTTTTTTAGGAACAACAAGCAGTGGGCGAACCCACGTGCTGTCCAAAATAGGAAAGATTATTCCTGCTTCTAAAAGCTTCATAATTTCATTTTTCACTACTTCCATCAGGTTTGGACTTAATCTCTTTTGGCTCTCAATCGAATTCTTGGCATTGTTCTCAAGATTTATCTTGTGTATAAAAAAATCTGGTGAGATACCTGGTATGTCATCAAGGAAATATCCTATGTGATAACACTGTATTTGTACCCATTTTCACCATTGATTTCAAATGCTTTTTCAAAGGTTTTAATCAATTTTAGGAAGTTTTATTATGATTTCTCTATGTTTGTAGTTTGAAGGCTCTTTAACAGGAAACTAAGAGAAAAAGATGGCAAAATGGAAGAAATCCACATTTTTAGCTCAAAGTCAGACCATCAGAAGTCCAGCCTCAAATGAAGACCTTCTCACAGTCTGATCCATTGTTCTTTCTCCTGTTTCCATTGTTCTTTCTCTTGTTTATCTAATTAGCTTTTTTATTTCATCTTATGCATTCTTTCATGTCTTTTATTATTTCCTACATCATATTTGATTAGGATTTCTAAGTTTCTAAACCATATTCTGGATCTCATCTCTTCTATGTTGTTTATACTGCATGAGAGTAGATTCATGACCTATTCTCTGAGCCTAGGATCGATCAGAGCCACCAGAGTGCTGTATCAGATCATCCATACCTAGCTTCAGAAGAACATAGTCGCTACAAGAGTCGAAAGCTACCTGTAGAGAATATGTGAGCAAACAAATTCAGTAATGAATGCATGATCTTATTCCTGGCATGAGAGCGAGAATTAATTGTCAGATTTAAGAGATTAGTTGGTTAAGATGACGAGAGTTGGTTAGCCATACATATGCCTATTCCAGTTCCATGAAGATCCCAGAGAATAGATAAGGTTAAATCGCCCGGAAGCTGATTGGAAATGCTTAGACACTGATTAGAGTAAACCAGAAAAGTCTAAATTGCCTACTATGAGTCTAGAGTTCTTAGTTTGAGTCGAACACCTTTCGATATTCTCTAGCAACTCATTTGCATTGCATTTAGTTTCCCGTAAATATTATATTAGGATTAGTTTTAGTTCCCGTAACCAAAAACCCCAAAATCCCCATGAGTTTATGACTTCGCTTACTATCCCAGTTTGGTGTTTCCTTGCAGATTAGACATCTTCCCTGTGGATTTATTCCGTGCGTGATGAGGGTGTCAAGTTTTACCCAAATGAAATCAATGAACCGCAAGTGCACAGCTGATCGATTGTAGTACTTAGGGATCAAATCCACAAAAAGGAGGTTCTTTTCTACAAAAGCCTTCAAAAAAAATATAAAGTAAGGAAGTCTAGAAGCAGTGATATTTTAAGGGCTTTTGGTGGTGTCTTTAAAACGTAAAAAATAATCTAAACGAGAAAATACGGAAATCAAAATGACCTAATAATCAACCCTAATAAAATCGACTAAAAAGAAAGAAAACGACTAGACCTAAATTGCTTGAGTAAAATCGGCTGGAATGAAGAAAATACTAGACCTAATAACTTGAATAAAATTGCTGGAAAACTTATAGGAATGAGATGCTGGGTTTTCTGGGAAATTCCCTCCGGGGATGAATGATTCAAAACATTGTTAAAAAATAATTAAAAGTTCCTAGCTAAAACTTTTTGAACTCGAGTTACACACGTATGAATACGCCACTGTCGTGATCATAACCAACTATCTCTCGCAAACCTGACCAGTAGGTTTCCACTCTGGTCCTGGAAGGGAAAAGATGCAAACTTGTTTAAGAATCATCAACATTCACAGTTCACCCATAGGTAGGTTTCCACTCCTATTGTTGATCTGCTCTTCTAAAACTAGATCTGGCCCCGGATGAATACTTTCGCAACACCAAGGACCTAGATCAGATTGTAATTCATGAGCTTACTCCCATGCATTAAAAATAATTTTAGAAGAAAAAGTTCTAGGATTCGGCTTCAATAGCTAATGGAATCCTCATCGAACATGTATAGCCCCCATCAAAAATCCCTTAAACCCAACAATAAACTACTCAGACATGATTAGAGAAAGCAAAAACATTATATTAAAAAACTGTATTGAAATCGATATGGTAAAAGAACATGTTGTTTCTTTTCATCTATTCAGTTTATGCTATGTATTTCTTTGCTTATGCTTTCTTTAATCATGTCAGAGTAATTTAGTTGTTGGGTTTAAGGGATCCATCAAAGGGGAATCCATATTCGATTAGGATTGCTGTAGTTTTCTTAGCCATATTCTAGATTTCATCTCTTCTAAGTTGTTCATAATGCATGTAGTTAAACTCGCAATCTAACTACTGAATCTAGGAATCAGAGCCACGAGAGTGTTGTATCAGATTTCCAGAACAAAGCTTCAGAAGAACATAGTTGCTACAGGAGTCGAGAGCTACCTGTAGAGAAGATGTGAGCAGACGAATTCAATGTCTAATGCATGATCTTATTCGCGGCATGAGAGCGAGAGTTAATTGCCGAGGTAAGTGATTAGTTGATTAAGATGACGAGAGTTGGTTAATCATACATATGTCTATTCCAGTTCCATGCAGATCTCAGAAGATAGATGAAGATAAATCGCCCGAAAGCTAATTGGAAATGCCACCATACATCGATTAGAGTAAAACAGAGAAGTCTAAATCGCCACCTATGAGCTTCAGAACCCTAGCATAAATCGAATATCACCTAAGATATCCCTGTCAGCCCAACATTTGTTTTAGTAGAGTCTTAGTCTTGTATTATATTGCATTTTCAGTGTCACAAAAACCCCACAAAAACCCCCATTGGTCTTTAACTTCGAATACCAATACAGTTTGAAGTTTCTGCAGAAAAGACAACTCTCCCTGTTGATCGACACCCTAAGTACTACAATGCACGGCTGTGCACTTGCAGACACTAGGGCTTACAAATTTAAAACTATTTTGCGACAGCAACCCTAGCTCGCATCACTCGTGGTGGAGCCATGTAAGTTTTTGGAGCACAACATCATCATTGTTTTTGGTCTCCATGAGTAACATGATGTCTGGGGAAATGCTCTTCTGCATTTCCTTTAGGCGCTGGACTGTTGCAGGGTTCCCCAGCCCGCAGCAGTTCCATCTCAGTACCTTTAAGGAAGAGGATCCTGCGGATCTCGAAAATCCGAGGTTTCCTTCGCTTTCGGGATGCTTGCCTTGCTCTTTGGTGGTGGTCTGTTAGCTAGGGGAATTGGCCTTGCAGTTGGTGGCGTTTGGCTCAGACCGGAGATGTTATGTGTAGCAGGTATGATTTGATGTGTTGGAGTAGGATTCTACTGTTACGTATTGTGTTGCAGGGGCTTTGACTTCTTGCCTTTTGCTTTAGGTGAGTTATGCAGTCTGTGTGCCAGGAGTTTCTTCGAGCATGCTCCTTGGAGGAGGGGGTTAGATGGCATTGTTCTTTTTGGAGGTCGGCCTCTCTTCTTTGTTATGAGTGGTTCTTTCTCTGTATCCTGGGTCCTTTCCACAGTTATTCTTGCCTCTATCTCATGGGTTGGAGAATTCGTTGTCAGGTTCTCCTGCTGCATAGCCACTTGTAGTAAGTTTGCTGTTGTTTTATCCATAAACCCTCTTTCTTCTCCTGCTATGACACGTTGAACTCTTGCTGCACTTTCCACAGGGTCTCTGCAGTTAATGTAGTGGATTGTCACTTCCTGAAGATCCTCCATGATCATTTCAGCAGTTCGAGAGTGGGTGGTGAGGCTTCGAAAGCATCATGTGCTAGATTTCTTTCCAGCGAATGGATTTGTGGCCTCGATGTAGCTGATTTTTCGATGAGGTTATTGTTTTGACTCTTTTCCTCCCAGACTGGTAGGTGGTTTTGTCTTGGTGTGTTACTTGTACCTCGGTGGTAGTGTGAGGTTGTTTCTCCATTACCGTGCTTAATAGTTTTTTGGTGCTGAACAGGATAGGTTTGCTTTGAGTGGTATGGCTGAGTTTCCTGTCGCGAGGATCTACTGTAGTAAGAATTGGGTCCTTCCCTTATGTGCCCTCTTTCGTTAGCAGGGTAGTTCCTGTTTTCACTTGGAGGTTGTTGAGATGGTCTTTCACCAAAAGGTTGCCCATGTCTGTCTATTTGGTAATGGTAGATTCCCTCTCCGTGTTGAGTGTGTAGATTCATCCTTTCTCTAAAGGGGCCCTCTTGGTCATCTCGTTTCTTCCTCTTTTTGTCTTCATCTTGTTCTTTTGTTGGGCAGATTCTCCTCTCGTGGGTTAGACGGTGGCAGTAAGAACATAATTTTTCTAACTTCTTGTAGTGTAGTTTAATCAGCGTTTCTTCTCCAGTGGCGAACTCAATTATTAACTCCATAGTAAGAGGTTCCAACCCGTTAATGTTAACTCTTATTTTTGCCTCAGTTGATGAAATTTCATGTTTTTCCAGGGCTCCAATTTCTTTGCCAATGTTGACAATGGTTTGCTCTTTCCATTAATGAAGAAGATGTCCTTTGAGCTGGATCCAGAAGGAGATCTGGATGGAAAGGATGGGTCGATGATTGGTTCCCACTTTTGGATGATGAGCATCTAGCGTGCGTACAGGTGCGTTCTGGTGTTGAAGACTTTCATCATTTCCTCTTCATCTTCAAAATGAAGCTGGAAGCAATGGTTACCCAGATCTGCAGCAACCGCTTGTCCTCTTAAGCTCCATTTCCTTGAAAGCGCTATCAAAACAGCCCACATCGTTCTTGAGTAAATATATAAATTGGTTGTAGAACATCTACAGTTAATATTCTATCTGTAACATTCCGACTCTTGGTTAACCAAAGATCAGATGTTACCAGTTTCCTAATTCCGGTTTAATTAAATTAAATTATCTCTATTTCCTTTTCTTTTTATTTGGACATTTCCTAAATTTGTTTTAAGAGTCCATTAAACCCAGCCCACTCTTAAATCTTAAATCTTCATATAAATACCTAATCAAATCCTTAAAACCCTCATTAAGCTCCTAAACAAAACCCTAGCCACCTTTTTCTTCTCTCTTTCTCTCTTCTCTACGCCGAGCTGCTCTCCTCCTCTCTCTCCCTGCGTTTTCTTCTTCTTCTTTCGTTCTCTTGGCCGTGTCTCTCTCTCTCCCGTATCATTTTTCCAGCCTCAATTCTGGAACCTTAGACACCAGAGAGTATTGGAGACTATAAATACATGTCATTTAGGTCGTTTTTAAGAGAGAAGAAGAGAGAAGAAATACTTTACAGAAATTTTACTTTAAGCTTTGTTTTTAGGTTTTAGGGAGAGAGATTGAACCCTTGTTCTTTCTTTTTCAATTTCGGTTTTTGTTCTACTTTTTAATACTATGTTTTTGATTTCGTTTATCATTTCTGAGTAGTTTTATTGTTGGGTCTAAGGGATTTTCGATGGGGATATATATGTTCGGTGAGGATTCCATTGGCTATTGAGCTGAATCTTAGAACTTTTTCTTCTGAATTCGTTTTTACTGCATGAGAGTAGCGTCATGAACTACAATCTGATCCAGATGCTTGGTGACACGAAAGTGTTCATTCGGTGTCAGATCTAGTTTGGGAGAGCAAAACAAACATAGGAGTGGAAACCTACCTATGGGCGATTTGTGAATGCTGACGAGTCTTAAACATAATGCATCTCTTCTTTTCCAGGGCCAGAGTGGAAACCTACTGGTCAGGGTTGAGAGTGATAGTTGTCTATGATCACGACAGTGGCGTATTCATATGTCCGTGACTCTAGTTCGAAAAGTTTAAGCTAAGATCTTATCAAATTTACTCTCTAGCAATGTTTTGAATCGTTCATACCCCTGAGAAAACTTCCCTGAACCCCAACGCTTTCTTTCTTATCGATTCACACCGATTTTCATTCAAGCTTTAGTCTAGTTTCTTTACTCTTTCAATCGATTTTCATCTAAGCAATTAGGTCTAGCCGTTTTCTCGTTTTACTCGTTTTCGTTAAGTTTAGTTATTAGGTCATTTTAACTACTGTATTTTCTCTTTAAGATTCGTTTTTACGTTTTAAACACACCACCAAAACCCTCACAAAACTGGCCTGGTTCTAGACTTCCTTACTTTATATTTCTTTTGAAGGCTTTTGCAGGAAAGATCCTCCTTCCCTGTGGATTTGATCCCTAAGTACTACAATCGATCAGCTGTGCACTTGCGGCTATTGAATTCATTTAGGGTAAAAATTGTCACCCTCACCACGACACGCATCAAGTTTTTGGCGCCGTTGCCGGGGAAGGCACACGTTTTCTTTTCCGCAAAACCCTAAGAAAGGTTGGTAAATCGACTCTAGAACCCTTTTTTCTACATATTTCCATTTTTCGGTTATTTTGTTTCCACTCCTCAAGCCACCAGACGCAGAGAGAAGCAGTACCTACGCGATCTCTACGAAGAAATTCGAACCGAAGACTACAGAACGTTCCAGAACGAGCCCTACGTACCTCAAATGGCAAACCCTAGACATCCTGTTCGTCGTCCGCCTCACCAAGATGAAAACGTCCAGCTCAGTCACCGATTGAGTCGGCTAGAAACGGTGGTCATGCACTTAATCGCAGCTCAAGCCGCATTAAGAACCGCCCTTCACGAGAAAATTGACAATATGTCAACTCACTTTAACAAAAAGCTTGAAGATCTTTCTGCTCAAGTCAAAACCATCGAAAATCAAGCAAACAAGGATGCTGAGACTATCAAGGAGAGGATAGAAGCAGTTGAAGGACGAGTCGGAGAGAACGAGATTAGCATTCGCAAGGCCAGTGGATAGAGTACACAAGGTTCAAGACAAAGCAGAAGAAATTGACTCAACCGTGGACAAAGTAGTCTATGCCCTTGATGAAGTCGAAGAGATGGTCGAAAAGCTTATGCAAGGACGTGAAACAAATGGTTCGACGCTTCCCAGCAAAGATCTTGACCTAAAAGAAGAGGAAACAGAGTTGGAAGATCTAAAAATCAGTTTAGATGGCAAAGGAGAAGATGAAACAGCAGAACCATCTCGGAGTCTCTCTCTCGCGGTCGCAACTCCCGTGACCGCGTCCAACCACCCTCCACCCGCGGTCGTGAGCCTCCTACCCGCGGCAAACCACTCTCCACCCGCGGCGAATAGTCGGTCAGATTCGCTTCAGCCCTTTTCTATTCTTACAGGTCAATGTTCATTTGGTGCACCTGCTGGGACGGTCAAGACTCCTTTTCTTGAGCAAACGGTATATGCCATTAGCTCCAAAACATCTCAAGAAGAAGATGAGGTACTTCCCTGTAACATAGTCTTAGCATATGAAGATGAATATGAAGGACAATACCTCGAGGACGAAGACTATCGTCTGTTCGTAGAAAGAGGCAATCCAGACAAATTGGGGGAACTAGGAGCACCAATCTCCAGGGGAATACTCATTGAATTCAACAAGTTTGTGAAATCGATCCCTCTTTATATATGTTTCGATGATATATGGCATCTTGGTTGTTTGCAAGTTTTCTTTAGGTATAGCAAGGAGACAAAAGAGGATATCCGAACCTATTTTGGGAGGGCCAGACGCCTGACTTTTCCCAGGACATCACCTGATGCTGCAATCTATTCAATCCACATTCAAAGACCCGAAGACTGCAGCTACTATACCAACAAAATCAACAAAGAGAAGCTCGATGAGTTCAACGAAGTGGTTCGAAATTTACCTGAAGGAATCACCTTTACCAGAGCTTGCAAGGACTTCATGATAGGTCATTACTTCTATGAAAGCAAGGAATAAATCCCTGAGATAGAAGACTTGTTCAATCATGCCAGAAGAGGTAAACATGTTTGAACACTTCACAAAATCGAAGGTGTAGGTCAGTTTCTCATCTCTTGTTCTATTAGAGGAGAAATGTTTAAAAGCGTGCTTTGTGATTCTGGAACTTGTCTTAAGATGATGTCCAAGGCAATTGCTTTGAGACTTGGTATTAAACACCTGCTCAGGACTAGAGCTTAGATTAGTCTAGCTGATGATTCCAATGCAACACCTCAAGGAATAGCTCATGACATTCCTTTGAGAATAGGAGATTGCATAGTGTCTGTTGACTTCTACATTGTCGAAACAAGAGACGCAACACATCCAGTGATTCTCGGATGGTCTTTTCTAGCAACTTCCGGAGCTATAATGGACTGGCCAAACCGGAGGATTTCGTTTGCTAATATCGATAAAGATGTCTTCAAAGAAGCTGTCCCATACAACAGCAATGCAGGAAAACGTTCTGCAACAGAAGAGTTTGAAGGAGAACTTTGGAGTGACGAAGAACCTGCTAGGCAAAGCAAGGAGATGTCGAAAAAGACTTGTCTCAGGACAAGATCTTCTTCATTGGACTAAGCCACGTCCAACACCAAAAGTCGAGCTAAACAACTTAAAACAAAAGCGCTTAATGGGAGACAACCCATTTAGGTATTGTTTTTCTTAGGATTTATTTTTCTTTTTCCATTGATCTTTTTCTTTTTCTTAGTTTCAGGTGTTTCTTATAAAACAAAAAAGCCAAAAAAAAAAAAAACCGAAAAGACCAAAAAGAAGGATGGTCCCTGACTGCTCGGCCCAGCAGGAACCAAGGAAAAGCAGGAAACAGGCAGCGATATAAGCCCCCGAGGTCGCAGGTGTTCTGACCGCGGGAAACAGCCCTTCGACCACGGCCGCGTCTTTCTGACCGCGGCCGAGCACCGGTTTGCCGCGGTCGCGTGGCTCCTGACCGCGGCAGATGGTCGTTGAGACAAAACCCGATCCAAACCACCCACTTCACCTTATTCCACCTCACCAATCCCCATTCCACCTCATTCATCACTTCCGACCACCTTCATCACCACCTATCACCTTCCCAAAGCTCTTCGAATGTATCCGGTCCATCACCACCAGCATCCCGGATCCAGGTAAGTTCTCTTTGGCCTTACCAATTCGATTATCTATGCATTTTTCTCATCCAATCTCGACTTGTTTCACACTGAGAACAGTGTGATTTAAGTCTGGGGGAGGATTTCATCGCTTTCTAACCACTTTTCTTTCATGAGTCTTGCATTATCTACATTTTTTGCATTTTCCTTAAAGTTTTTCAAAACCGGTTTTCAAAACAAAATGCGTTTTAAAGGGAATGGTGAACATGAATCAATGATAGTTGACGGTGTGCTTTTAGACTGTTCCTAGTGACATGCTCATTCATGATTTAGGACTAGACTAGGCGGTAGCTAAGCACATTTGAAACGAAGTACCCCAGAAGAATTTGAATGATTTCGATTTAGATGAAGGAATACTGTAGCTCTGTTTTATTTGGACTTAATTTGGACTTAATTTTCTCATTGAAGCATTAGACCAGGGAAACGAATCATACATTCAGGACTCCTTTACCCTTTTTACCACTCTCTGTTGATCCTGAATGCCTAGTTCATCTTTAGCTAGTTCCCCACCTTAAGAAATCCTCTTTCAAACCACATGCACTCTTGTTTTCTATTGTCTTATATGCAGATAAGTGCAAAAACGGACGACGCAGTTTTCAGTCACCAAAGACAGAGACCTGCGATTTGCCGGAAAAGTTCCCGAAATGATTCAACACAAGAGGAAGCTCAGTTTGCCTTAGAAAAAACTCAAATTTTGGTACAATCTCGTCCTCTAGTCTCTCTCTCTTTAAAAGGCATTTCCTTATCGTTTGAAAAAAAAAACAAAAAATTCCGAAAATAAGAAAAGAAAGGAAATAAAAGCCTTAGAGAGTCTAGAGAAGTCGAATTTTAAGCCCAAGGCAACTGGAGTTCGATTTTATGGAGTTTTGGAGATCATTTTCTGATTCCCAGAAAGAATCTAAGTCTGGGGGAATAATTGTTTACAACAAAGGAAGAAGGATTATGCAACAACATTTGACAAGAAGAAGTGACTGAAAATTGCGGTCATCAACAGGTCCTTATCTCTCTTGCGGTTTTGCATATTATCTTGCATCCTCCAGATTCATCAGGTAACCCAAAACATTTTAACTCCACCACTTAAACAGCCATTTAATGCCAAACGCCGTCTACCCTGGATGATGTCTTTAATGAGAACTCACTATTGAACTTAATGAATGTAGAGATCTAGTTGACTGGAATCAAGATTTAGATTGTTTAAGTTTTGCATGACGGAAAAAAGTGGACTAGTATCTTTTGTGTATTGGTGAGAATTTTCTAGACTAAGTTGTGGATTGATGCACGATCTTTGGTCCTAATTTAGGAGTTCATGTCTCTGAGATTTGTGCATTCCCTATTTTTGTTTTCACTTAACCAGTTTAGACTTTTGCTTTGTTTTGTTTGAGGACAAACAAAGGTTGAAGTCTGGGGGAGTTGATAACACCGTATTTTGACCACTTTTATGGATCGTTTTGAAATATTTTTTCTATGTTTTAATTGCTTTAAAGTACTTTTATTACGTTTTTCTAGTATTTGTAGTTCCAAGACTCTTTTCAGGAAACTTAGGGAAAAGCTTAACAAAATGGATAGAAGACCAGATTTTTAGCTCAGAGTTAAACCGTCAGAAGTTCACCCCCGGTTGAAGGCCTTCTCACCGTCTGATCCAGCTTAAATTTGGAGATCTTAAAGATGGAAGTATCAGCTTTCCAGCACACTTTACAATTTGGCAATCCAACGGTTCAATCAAAAGATACGCGAAGAGCAAGATGTCCCGTAAACCAGCCGGCAAGCGTTTCCACCCGCGGCCAACAGGTCATTGCCCACGGTCACAACCATCCTGACCACAGCCAGCCACCCATTCACCGCGGTCAGGCACTTCCCGACCGCGGCCAGCTAACTCCGAGTTTGAAGGCCCATTTCTGAAGCCCGTATCATTTTCCCAGCCTCAATTCCGGAACCTTAGACACCAGAGAACATTGGAGACTATAAATACATGTCATTTAGGTCGTTTTTAAGAGAGAAGAAGAAAGACGAAATACTTTACAGAAATTTTACTTTAAGCTTTGTTTTTAGGTTTTAGGGAGAGAGAGATCTATCTCTTGAACCCTTGTTCTTTCTTTTTCAATTTCGGTTTTTGTTCTACTTTTTAATACTATGTTTTTGATTTCGTTTATCATGTCTGAGTAGTTTTATTGTTGGGTCTAAGGGATTTTCGATGGGGATATATATGTTCGGTGAGGATTCCATTGGCTATTGAGCTGAATCTTAGAACTTTTTCTTCTGAATTCGTTTTTACTACATGAGAGTAGCGTCATGGACTACAATCTGATCCAGATGCTTGGTGACACGAAAGTGTTCATCCGGTGTCAGATCTAGTTTGGGAGAGCAAAACAAACATAGGAGTGGAAACCTACCTATGGGCGATGCTGACGAGTCTTAAATATAATGCATCTCTTCTTTTCCAGGGCCAGAGTGGAAACCTACTGGTCAGGGTTGAGAGAGACAGTTGTCTATGATCACGACAGTGGCGTATTCATACGTCCGTGACTCCAGTTCGAAAAGTTTAAGCTAAGATCTTATCAAATTTACTCTCTAGCAGTGTTTTGAATCGTTCATACCCCTGAGAAAACTTCCCTGAACCCCAGCGCTTTCTTTCTTATAGATTCACACCGATTTTCATTCAAGCTTTAGTCTAGTTTCTTTACTCTTTCAATCGATTTTCATATAAGCAATTAGGTCTAGCCATTTTCTCGTTTTTACTCGTTTTCGTTAAGTTTAGTTATTAGGTCATTTTAACTATCGTATTTTCTCTTTAAGATTCGTTTTTACGTTTTAAACACACCACCAAAACCCTCACAAAACTCGCCTGGTTCTAGACTTCCTTACTTTATATTTCTTTCGAAGGCTTTTGCAAGAAAGATCCTCCTTCCCTGTGGATTCGATCCCTAAGTACTACAATCGATCAGCTGTGCACTTTCAGCTATTAATTTCATTTAGGGTAAAACTTGACACCCTCACCACGACACGCGTCAGTGACCCTACAGTAAAATCCTTGGAGATGTAATGAGGTGCAAGAGGCATCTACGAGTGGACTGAGCCAGGCTAGGAGAGCCCCTTCTGCTCCTACTCTGCAGCAGCCTAGTCATGTTCCTGCGCCTCCTTCTGAGACCAAGCCATCTGTTCAGCAAATGGTGGAGCATGATATGCCAGAAGACCTCAGCAGCACCAGGAGCTCCCCCGGTGAACCCACTTGGTGGGTGGAGAGGGTTTGCCATCCAGGCAGACAGGACGCTTCAGGAGTACCATCAAGACTTTGTTAATGCAATGGAGCATGCACCCCAGGCCTACACTGCTCAGGAGTTTGCTAACTTCTTCTTCCAAGGTCTGCATTCCAACTTCAGGGCAAGGATCAGAGAGATGGATAGGGGCATAGGAAGTCGTGTAAGGGAAATCTACAACAGAGCCTTGTGGGTAGTGAGATCTTTTCAGACTGGAGGCCCTGTCTACATCTCTTCAGACAGCGAAATGGAGGAAGATGAAGATCCTTCCGAAGAAGACCCCTCTGAAGATGATCTTCCTGAAGATGCTGATAGTGATTAGGAAAAATTGTTTTCAGGAGTAGAACTACTTATTTTTTATTTATTCCATTCTATTTGATTTATTGATTGCTTTAGGATCTAGTTATTAGGACTTAGCTAAAATTCTTTATTGGTGTTCCTAGTATTTTATATTTTAAAAACTATATGTTCTACTCCTCATTTTAAATTAATAAGAAAAAGGTTTTTGATTTATTCCTAAAGTGTTTTAAATTGCATTATACCTTAAACTCTCCCTCCTACACGATTCTGCTGATCACTCTGCTTTCTAAACTCTTAGCCTTCAATTCCTTTTTGGTGCCATGTGCCTTAAGGCTGCCCTTCTGCTTCTTCTTTCTTAGCCATTATCGTTTCTGGTGTCGTAATTCCTTGTGATTTCCTGAAAATTTATTTCTGCTTTTCCATCTGATTCCATTTCCGATTTTCCCTTCTAGATCCATTTCATTTCCTGCTTCCATTTCCTGAGTTCATTTCTGATTTCCTTTTTTCCTTCTGCGACCAAGCTCCTCTTCTCCCTTGTGCTTTCATTTCTCTTGGTCTTAGCCTTCGAATTTTCTTTCAGGAACTTTTCTCTTAGGATTCGGGGACGAATCCTGTGTAAGGAGGGAAGATTGTAACATCCCGACTCTTGGTTAACCAAAGATCGGATGTTACCAGTTTTTTAATTCTGGTTTAATTAAATTAAACTATCTCTATTTTCTTTTTTTTTTATTTGGACATTTCCTAATTTCTTTTTAAGAGCCCATTAAACCCAACCCACTATTAAACCTTCATATAAATACCTAATTAAATCTCTAAAACCCTCATTAAGCTCCTAAACAAATCCTAACCACCTTTTTGTTCTCTCTTTCTCTCTTCTCTGCGCCGAGCTGCTCTCCTCCTCTCTCTCCCTTCGTTTTCTTCTTCTTCTTTCTCTCTCCTGGCCGTGTCTCTCTCTCCTTGCCGCAGCCACCACCATCCTCCAAGTCTCTCTCTTCCGAAGCTTCCTTGTCCAGCCAAGATGTCTGCGCTGCCTCCTTCTCCTTTGGTTGAGATGGGATCTGATTCTGATGCATCTCCTCTTAGATCTCCTTCTCCTTTGCCTCCTCCTCCGGTTTCTCAGCCTTCAAAGCCAAGGTGAGGACTTTGTGGCTTCATCCTCTCTTACATATGTATGATTGAATTTTAAGTGGTCTTTTCTTAGATCAGGCTTAGAGCTGCTTGTTAGGGTTGTTAGAATTGTTAGGACCTGGATCCATGTTGCCTGTTTGTTGATGATTGCTGGTTGCTGGTTGAATGAGATAATTAACCTGAACATGGATCTAAACTTATTTAGACTTTAAAATATCGATTGTGTGATGTTAACCTGATTAATGCTCCTTTTTGTTACAACTTGGTATCACTGAAAGTGCATCTTAATAATGGAAGGGCCTTTAAGAAAAGATTGGATTGAATGGTTGTATGAAATGGATGATTTGTGCATAGTAGATATTTGTTAGGACCCCTGGGTCCTGGTGTAGGGAGTCAGTGTTGTTTGCTGGCATGCGCTGTCGTGAACGCACGACAGGGGCAAACGCTGGAGTGGATGAGCGATCCACTGTTTGAATTATCAGCCTGTCCGAGGGACCGCTGGGTACAGCTTTCTGGGTGACCGCTTTGAACAGCTGTCTGAGTGACTGTTGTTCTCAGCCTGTTTTAGGTGATTGCTGTGGATCAGTCTGAGTGATTGGCATAGTAAACCTAACTAATGAGTATAGTAATAGGCCAGACATTGGATGAGATTATTCTAGTTTGCCTTGTCGGGGAGGCATGGGGGCCCCACGTGGCTGCTCACTTGTTACTGGTGTTGACCAGGGACCCATTTTTTGTGTAGTTGCTTGTAGGGATATCCTTGTATGTTGTGTGAATGATTGTTAGAAATGAACTGTCTATATATATATATATATATATATATTGTGTGGGCTTGTTTTAGGATTAGGTCTCTTAAAATCAATTTATGCTAGTTTGATGATGTTGTGGGCCTCCTTAAGACTCATTCTCACTGAGTAATCCCCATTACTCACCCCTCCTCTTCCCTTGTCTTTTCAGGTGTAGTTCATAGATCAGTCTAAGTCTATGTTGTTGATTATTATCTGGGCGTTTTCCTGGCGATCCTGTGTGCTCACCAAATTGGACATCCTACGGATCCGGTTTGATGGCCGATCTAACATTCCTGGTTCCCCGCCTCTTAGGAGTCCGAGATAGGGATGTTACAATATCGATATACGCTTAAATAACTCATACTCTTATTTTATTTATATAAAAAAATTTGATTTAAAAAAACATAAATCTATAGAAAGAAATTATATCTAAACATAAAAATAAATACAAATTATACTATAAACATGATTAAAAATAATTTATATGCAGACGCACATGTGTAGAATCTAGTTTACATTTATTATTGGGCTGTAAGTTGAAAAGAATCTGGCTTTAAGACTTTGTAGCCCCTTTTATTTATCATGGTTCGAAGATCATTTTAAAAAGCACAAGTTACAGAAACTCATGATTAGTATTTAAGTGTTAACTGTGGAAGATAAGGACAACTTACAGCTCTAGATCAGATTTGTGAATCTGATTTCTATATGTTAATATACAAATGATTTGACTTTAAGGAAGCTTCAAGGAAATGAATAATATAATGTAATGTGACAATAAACGTGAAAATCTATCTATACTATTATTTGCGAAGTCAAAAATCTTAGGTGTCGTCTCCAGAGCGATTTGCTTATGTGTCATTATTAAAAAAAATATATGTCGTTTTTATTAATTATGATAGGTTGATCATTAATCCTACGTGTAAATATCTGTGACATGGCCAAAAATTTGATGTGTTGTCTCCACATCGATTATTCTACATGTCATTATCAAAAAAAATTATGTGACGTTTTAGTTAATTTTGATAGGTTGATCATTAATTTTTTTTTTTTCGACGAAGGGTTGATCATTATGTAGCGTTTTAGTTAACCACTGATTTTGGTTATGGACCACCGATATCAAAGTCGGTACTAACCTAAATCTAACGTATCCATTCTATATATACTTCTCTCGGTTTTTATGTTTTCTTACATACAACGTACGTTTTCTAAGGTCTAGCATTTAAAAAAAAAAATTTATCCAAGTTTTTTTAAAAAATCAATATATACTATTATTTATGCATTTCCGTAATGATAACCTACTATTTTTTTATAGTTCATAATTTTCTGATTGAATATTTCATCTCTCGCCTTACAATAGAATCGTCAGGTTTAATTTTTTTTGTAGTGCTTTAACTGTTTTTTTCTGCTTTTAGACGTTCTTCTTATGTAAATCTGTTGCCTAATAGTTCTTTCCTTCAAAAAATTTATGAATTTTATGTAGAGATTAGTAATGGTCCCCTTCGTGATCCTTAGATTTTGCCATATCATCTGTCTCCATCTCAAATCGCTTTTGCAGAAGAAGAACATTTTTCTGCTGATGTTTACAACGAGAAATTTACAGGTTGGCTGAAGTTTAATTAGGTTTATCCTGAAGTAATATCATATATGTATTCTAAATTTCTTACCCATTGGATTAGGGATCGTAAAAACGTCAATGGCATCCCCGTCTTTTCGGCAACTCCAGACAGAGTATTATAGCCAACTGTAACCCTAACGCTGGTGAAGCCTACTTCTTGAGGGTTTTATTGCATGTCGTTCGGGATCCATGTTTTTATATAAATATAAGAACAATTAATGGTGTTGTCCACCCTACTTTCAAAGTCATGTTATGCTTTGGGTTTAATTCACGATGATACCGAATATGTCGAAACTTTCTATGAGGCAAGTCTATGGGTTTTTTCTCCTCTCTTCAAATGATGTACATTGCAGGTTCAATGATGAATCTCTTTCGTATTTGGAGATCCATTAAATGTTTGTTAGTATAAGTTTTCTCAATTCTTTGCAATGTCTTTGATTCTTTTTTTCCTTAATTATCTTATTTTAACAATTTTTATAGATTTTTCGTTGTGTTTGGATTTTAATTATTTTCCCTAATGTACCTTTTAAATTTAATAATCATCAATAAAAATAAACGATTAAACAATTTTTTAATTAGTTTTTGCTAATTAATAATTTATATATTGTTATTATTTTTACCCATTCATAATTGTTATAAAAGTTGTACTAATAGTTTTCGTAATAAATCATATATATTGCTCCTACTTTTATTCACCTATAATTCTATAATTTAGAAAGTAAAAGTATTAAGAATAAGACATAGTTGATGATATAAGATCTCAAAAAAGACGAATTTGAATAAAACCATGGAGAAGAATAAAAAGCAAATGAGAACAAAAAATAGTGAAGAAGAATAAGGATAAAAAAAATAGATGTTGGAGTTAAAGAAGAAAATCGGAAAAAAAATGAAAGATGAAAAAAACAAAGTAAAAGAAGAGGAAATAAAGTAGGTGAAAATGAGAAAAAGATGAAGAAAAACAAGAAAAAAAGAGTTTGATGAAGACCAAAGAGGAATAAGAAGTAGAGAAAGAAGGCTAATAAAAATTTAAAAAAAGAAGAAGAAAAACTGAGAGAAGACAAAGATGATGAAGAAGAAGTCAAATGCAATGAAGAAGATGAATAAAAATACGAGGAATAAGAAAATCAAAAGATATATAAGAGGAAGAAGAGAAAAACAGTACAAGTCAAAGATGATGATGAAGCAAAAGGAAATCAGAGAAAAAAGAAGATGAAGAAAAAAAGTACAAGTCAAAGATGATGAAGAAGAAGAAGGAAATTATGGGAAATAAGATGAAAAATTTGGGGCAGAAAAAGAAGACAAAAGTCTTAAAATTGGAGACTGAAGAATAAGACGAATAGAAAAAAAAAAGAATAAGAAAAATACAAAGAATAACTAAACCAAAAGATAAGGAAGAAGAGTAGAATGAAACAAAAGATGAAGAAGAAGAATACAAATCAGAACAGAGAAATGAAATAGAAGTTGTAGATGATGAAGAAGAGGAAAGAAAAGATAAGGAATAAGAAAATTGACGTTGATGATAAAAAAGAAAGAAAAGATGAAGAAAAAAACCGAAAAAAAGAAAAAAGAAAAGTTATAATAAGAAAAAGTATGATAATACGAAAATATTGAAGGAAAAGAAGGGGAAGAAGATGATGAATTTGCAGAAAGATGAAGATAGAGAGAAATTGAGTTAAAGCTTTCAGGGACCTGTAGATGCCGAGAGACAGAGTGCCTGTGACGGAGAGAAATAGAGAGAGAGAGAGAGAGAGAGAGCGAGTGCCGCGGGCGAGAAATAGAGTGGGAGAGAGAGAGCGAAAAATAGCGCGAAAAAAATAAATGGTAGAGAGAGCTAAACCTTCTAAGCACATAATATTATGGTCGTTCGCATTCTCTGGCGCTCCTATTTTT
>NW_006256852.1:2380498-2459724 GCF_000478725.1 Eutrema salsugineum | reverse complement strand
ATAAGAGAGAAATATTGAAAGAGAGAGAAGGAGAGAGAGAGAGAGAATGATAGGGAGGGATGCATGGAGGGGGAGATAGAGAGTTAAAGTTTTGAAGTACATGTATTTGATTGATATAAAAGACGAAGAAAAATAAGAAGAATATGAAATCGGAGAGAACGAAGAAGACGAAGGCGATGAAGAAGAAGATGATGAGGAAAATATGTGAAAAACAGCAAAGAAGAAGAAGATGTGACAAAAAAAAACTTAAAAAAATAAGAAGTAAGAAAATACATATAGAATGAATAGGAGAACAAAAAAGAAATAAAAAAAATGAAAGAATAAGAAGAAGACGTGAGAGAAGAATGAGAGATAAAGATGGAAGACGATTAAGAATTAAACAAGAAAAACTAAAAGGTAATAAGAGAAAAAAATAAGATGAATAACAATTATGTAGAGACGTATGACTCGCTTTTGTCTTAGTTTGTGAGTTCAGTACATTTATTTAGTAAACATTTTTATCTTTAATTTTGGATTGTGTTTACCTTTTGGATTTGCTTTATTTTATTATGTATGTCTTCAATAGATTTTTTAGTAAACATTTTTTTCAGTTTTTGGTTTATAATATTGAAACTCTTATGCCCGCACAGGGTGCGGGCTAAACACCTAGTTTATTTTATTATACCAAGTAAACTATAAAGTATAATGGGTGAGATGTAATGTAAGATTGTGGAGGTTTATAAAAGGAAAGTAAATATTTCAACACTTAATTTACACATAGAGAGAGAGAAAAGATCTGAGAGAATCAATGGCGCAAACTAGGGTTCTGTCCTGTGTGGCAGTTATTGTAACGTGTTTGGTGTGTTTAGGGTTTAATGTTGGGATGTGTTCATCAGATTCAGATCCCTCGATTATGACTTACGTCTTATCATCATTACCGTCTAACCGTGACTTGGTTTATTCCGCTAACTTCAAGTGTAACTTAACCAAATCTATTTTTAGCACATTTAAAAAATAATTTGCTTTAGTGTTATCTTTCTTATTGATTTATAACGCTTTAACTTTCTATTTATCCAATGCATGTAGTAATACACAGAATCACTGAATCCGAATGGGATTCACTTGTAAGCCAGTCCAAACTCCTGGTGATGGTTATGTTCTTTGCTGAGTGGTGTGCACCATGTCTTGAGATGCTCTCCATACTGGATGCACTGAACAGTCACTTTACAAATCGGTTCAAATTCTACATAGTCGAGATTGAAGAAGAAGTTATCATAGACCGTTGTTATGTAGACTACCTTCCGACCTTTATTGTCTTCAAAGGCGGAGAAGAAATGGATAGACTTGTCGAACCTGATGATCCAAGGAAAATATGGGAGCTCGTGGATCAATATATGTGATTGTCCCTGGTCTCTAGGCTCTAGCTCGTTTATATCTGTGTTTGCTGCTTCTTCTTTTTTGCCAAACCTTTGCTTTTGTGCACTGCTACTATGTGATTGACTTTTGTTGGTCTCATTTCATCAATTAATAGGTTTGTACCCGCACTGTGATGTTTGATTTTAATAAAACAATAGGTTGTAAAAGTATGCACTCAGCATTAATTACGAAATCATGACTCCTGAAGTTCATGAAACTTTTGTGTAATATCCCTATCCTAGGTCTCTAGAAATAACCAAGAAATTGGAAACTAATCCCCAATGGTTAAATCATCCAGTTTGAATCCATTAGTGAGCACACAAAATCGTCAGGAATACCCCCAGGTCACATGACAATATAAGACTTAGGCGATCATACTAATCTGAAAAGAACAAAAGGAAGATGAAGTGAGTAATGAAAATTACTTAGTGAGGATGAGCTTGAGGAAGACTCACAATTCACTTCCCGACAATAATCTATTCAATTAAAACAAAAACACATGTTGCATCGAAAGAGGAAAAAATACATTTAAGTTTATTTTTTCTGGATAGATACTATTTTTTTTTTGTCATCGGATAGATACTATTTATGTTGCCAAACAGGTTAATTCAGTCAAATATTAATAAAAAAATATTTTATATACAAATTTAATTCTGATATTCAAATATTAATTAGATTATTTTGGATTTCTTTAATATATATTAGATTATCTACCAAAAATTATGACAATCAGTTATTATCTTTACAAAAATAATAAATCAGATCTTAATTTAGAATTAATTTGAATATTCTAATTTAAATAATATATATATATACTATTCAAATAATTTCTTAAGAATACAAATATTTTTTGAAAAAAAAGAATTATAAAATATTTATAATGATGTAAATAAAATGATATGTATGTTGATTATATAAAATATTTACGATTATGCTTCATATATAAAATCTGAAGTTAACAAAAAAGAATTAAATCTACAGAAACAAATTAGAAGAATTATATCTATAAAAAATAATTATGTCTATACATAAAAATACAAATTATATTATAAAATTTGATAAAACAAAAAAATTTTGTGCGAACGCACGAAATAGAATCTAGTTAAGTATTATAAAAGTCTAATCATAAAACAAGCACACACAATGAGGAATCCACAAAACAAGACACTTTGATCCTCATTTTATTTCCACCACACTTACACTTGATTGGTATAGCTGATACTAAAGCATTATGTTTAAGCAACTTAAGCAGTGTGATACTGAAGCTATATGTTTTTATTAATGAACATATTTTAAGTGATTGGCTGAGCTGTGAGCAATTGTTAAAAAAAAAAATTATTTATTTATATGCAGTATATTATATTTACAATGTAGATTTTTAATTATTTTATATATTTATTCATATTTATTAAATTATCACTGAATTATAATAGTTTTTTTAAAATAATTAATAGTAAATATTAGTGTTAATATGTAAAATTTATAATTTAATATAAATATAATTTTTGATGTTATTTTAACAAAATAAATTAATTATATAAAATTATTTTGAATTACTAAAATATTTAAAAGCATAATGCTTTGGAAAAGCTTCAAGAGAGAGCATTGAGGAAGGAGTATTTAGGAGACCATTTACATCTTCTAAATGCTCTCCTAAATGCTCTATTAACAAAAGTTAATTGAATGATTTAAGAGAAATTAGTTAGATTGACTCTAATTTTAATAAAAATGACTAGAATGACTCTCTATTGAAAGTTTTACTAGAATAACTCTAATTTTAATTAGAAAAGACCAGTAAACCTTAGTTTTTTTCGATAATCACAGTTGTGCTATTTTGATTTAATTTTACAAGAAAAAATCACTAATTTACACAATCATCAATTATTAAGTAGTAAAAACATTTTTCTTACACATTTATTAAGAAAATAAACATTACTAACCCTAATCATTGATGACATTCTTCTCTTTTCTCCTCTTTACATACGCCGCCACTGGTCAGTGGTCAACCAACTCCGGCCTCCTTCTCATCGATAGGTAAGATCTTAAACCCAACATCCAAATCTTTTTTTCTCTCTTTATTTCTCTCACTTGCTAATCTCACGCTCTCTCGTTCTATCTGTTTTCTTCGCCGCTAACTCTCTTTTTTTTTTTTCTCTCTTGCAGATCCGTAGGCGGCTTCACTCATGCATAACGCGCACCTCCGTCTTCTCCAACATACCAGTTCAAAAATGTGGAGATGGATGCTTTGAATTTCGTTTAAGCTATTGTAGTTTTTGAAGAATTTGTTTTGTACCAAACAATATTGGGTTGTTGTAAAGATTTCTCCCTATTGATTTTTAACGAGAAGAAACAAACCCTAACCACCGTCCGTTCACGGTGTGTTCCATATTTTGGATAACAGATTTATGTAAATTTAAATCAGTTTGGTGGCATATTTCTTTATATGACGTTGTGATGCTACACTTGTTTTGCTTGTAAGAATAGTTTTATTAGGTTATGGCAAAGTTAAAATATAGTTATAGTAGATTTTCATAGTAAACTTGTTGTTCTATAACATTTTGATGGCAATCATTTCTATTGTGGCATAATTTTTTTAAGTGACGATAGAGTTACTATAATAGACTTGTCATCAGCTGATCAGAATTGATTTCTCCCTTTCTTTCTTCACAATCCATTGAGTTCATTTTGTCTTGGGCTTTGTTGCTTATCTCAACACACATCCTTACTGTGTTAGACACAAACTGACCAGGAAGCCTTGAAATTGTCTGCAGTTTTGAACAAAAACAGGTTGTGTATCCCGTGCGAGTTTGCTAAGTATCCTCTTTGGTAATATGTAGCTAAGCTTACCACGTGCATATTCTCGTCTAAACCATAATCCTCAAAACCATGCGTAGGAAATCAGCATACTGTGTACTTTTATTTGCAGCTAGAATTTTGTACCCTCTTGTATTATCGACAACAAATAGCCACATGCAATTTTCAAACTGCCAATATAATGTCCGCATACAAAAATCACTTGCTCCATGATTGTCGAAAACCTCTGATGAGTCTATCACAAAAAGAACAGATAGAACTTGCAGCAACCCTAGGGAAACCAATGTTTGATATGATCGTGTTTTAGGAAGATTAATAAGGGTTATTATGGATATACCGTGGCTAAAATATTTTTCATATCCTGAAATTAAATCTGTTTGTAAAAGTATATCATAACAGTTTCTGTTTAATTCTACCATAAGTATTCGGTAAGTCTATTTACAAATCTTTACCAATATTAAAATTTATATATCTGCCGGAAATAAGTTTTTTACCAGAGAAAGGTTAATCTAGTAACAAAACAAATTTGCTATGTTGTTGACATTGTAAATTTGCCACCAAATAGCAGATATTTATAAGTTTTTTATATCATATAAATAACTCTATCATGACATAAGAGTCATATTGGTAATTAAAGTAACACTTGAATAAATCTGTGAACTCATAGATTTATTCAACATGATTATAACATTGTCACCATAGCCAAATCTCTATCATGTCTTCGAAGGATAACTCTGTCAGATTAATAATAAATCTGTCATACATTTACGTTTTGTATTTTAAAACTGCCAAATTTGAAACATATTTATGGACTTTATGGTAAATTAATTTAAAATCTGTATGTACAAAAAATAAGTCTGGCAAATTTCTATAAGTCTTTGTGAAAACTTTAAATCTCTCACAATGCAACACAGATTTATTTAAATAAGTCTGTGTTATATAATCAAATCTGCCATAGGTAATTAAATCTTTCATCATACGTAATAGATTTATTGAATTAAGTCTGACAATCGACCAAAAATCTACCATCTGTAATTAAGTCTATTACACCCTAACAAATCTGTTGTAATTAAGTTGATAGATTTATAGAATTTGGAGTTTGGCAGACATATTCAAATCGAGAAAAATGGTGGCAAAATCGTAAATAAAGTGATATATTTGCTGACGTGGAAATTAATTGATAATGGCATTTTTGTTATATTTTTTTTCCTACAACAAGTTTATAAGGGCAGTTTAGGTACGATTATTACTAGAATAACCTAAATTTTTAGTAAGTCATTCTAGTAATAATTGTAAAAATTAAGGTTAACCTAGTTAATCTCCCATGATTTAAAGCATAATGCTTTTCTAAAAGCTCTACCAATGAAGGCCTCTACGACCATCCCCACTATTAGTACCATATCTCAACATCCACCTTTGAAGGTTATCAATGTCTCAACACCAGGAGATTATGACCAACCTCAAAATATCTGGAAACTTAGAAAAAAGTTTAGCAAAATGGATATACGACCAATTTCAGCTTAGAGTCAAACCCAGAAGTTCACCCTTAAATGAAAACCTGCTCACCGTCTGATCCAGCTCAAATTTGGAGACTTTACATATGGAACAAACGGCTTTCCAGCACACTTGACACCAAGAAAATCCAACGGTTCAATCAAAAGTTACGCGAATAGCAAGATGTCCCGTCAACCAGCCAGCACCCAGTTTACACCGGTCACGTCTCTTCTGACTGTGGAGATTGGTCTGTTCAGCCTAGAAGCCCATTTCCAAGCCCAAATAGATTCTTTCATTTGGAGAAACCTTCAGTGACGTCTGGAAATGACTTGAGCACTATAAATACATGTTTTAGGAGCCATAAACTGTACCGCAAGCATATGTTAGGCTGTGTTATCTTATTTTAAGTTTTTCTTAGTAGTTTTAGGTTTAGGGAGATATAGATCTGTCTCCTGAACCCTCTTTGTTTATTTTCAATATCGATTTTCATTCAACCTTTCAATACTATGTTTTTGCTTTCTTTAATCATGTCTGAGTAGTTTTATTGTTGGATTTAAGGAAATTTTTGATGGGGAACATATATGTTTGATAAGGGTTCCATTAGCTATTAAAGCCGAATCCTAGAACTTTTTCTTCAAAACTTATTTTTAATGCATGGGAGTAGCGTCATGAGCTATAATCTGATTTAGGTTCGTAGTGTTGCAAAAGTTTTCATTAGAAGCCAGATCTAGTTTAAGAAAAGCAATTCTGCCATAAGAGTGGAAACCTACCTATGGGTGAGCTGTGAATATTGACGAATCTTAAGCAAGCTTGCATCTTTTCCCCTCTGGGGCAAGAGTGTAAACCTACTGGTTAAGGTTGCGAGAGATAGTTGGGTATGATCACGAAAGTGATGTAGTCATACGTTCATGACTCGAGTTCTAAAAGTTTTAGCTATGATCTTTTAAATTACTTTTTTAGCAATGTTTTGAAACGTTCATCTCCGGAGATAATTTCCCTGAAAACCCCGCGTCTCGTCTTTATAAGTCTACACCGATTTTCATAAAAGTTTTTATTCATTAGGTTATTTTTCATTCCCAGCCGATTTTCATTCGAGTTTTAGATTAGGTTTTCTTTAGCTTTTCCAGCCAATTTTTTTTAAGTACTTTTTCTTTTCCCATTTAGTTTAGAATTTACGTTTTATTGACAACCCAAAACCTCTTTAAATTTCAACCAATTTTAGACTTCCTTACTTCATATTTCTTTCAAAGGCTTTTGCAGAAATTTTTTTTTTTCCAACCCTTGAATCCTGTTTTTTTTGGGGACAAACAAAGGTTTAGATTTGGGGGAGTTGATAACACCGTATTTGTACACATTTTCACTATTGAATTCAAATGCTTTTTCAAAATTTTTAATTATTTTTAGGAGTTTTTATTACATTTTTTCTATATTTGTAGTTTCAAAACTCTTCAGGAAACTTAGGGAAAAACATGGCAAAATGGAGAAAATCCACATTTTTAGCTTAGAGTTAAACCATCAAAAGTACAGTCTAAAATGAAGTCCTTTTCACCGTCTGATCCAGCTCAAACTTGGAGACATTTAAAAGGATCCAGCTGACATCCATAGCACTTACTTCAGGACAATCCAATGGTGCAATAAAAAAATACATGAAGATCAAGTTGTCTTGTCAACCAGTATGAACTTCAGCTGACCTGCGACAAAACACGTTTTGGCCGCCCCACACTTTTAACCTGCAGTGAACCATCATTTCACCAGTCCTAGAAGACTCTTATCCATGGTGTATCACCAATCGGCCCCTAGGCCCAACATCAAGCCTATTTCGTCATTTCTCTTCACAGAAGACCTAAAGAAGACCTAGAAAACCTTAGGATCTATGAATACATTTCTTAGAAGTTCTAATCGGGTGTGTGCTCCTGTAATGAGTTTTTGAGCCACAAAAATTTGTTTCTTAGGGTTAGGCAAAGGATAGAGGGATTCTTCCCTTGAACCTTTGACCTTCCTCTTTTTTTATCTATTTATCTTTTCTATTTCATTTTACGCATCTTTCATCATTGTTTATCTTTTCCTGCTTCATGTTGGAGTAATTTAGTAGTTGAGTTTTAAGGATCCATCAAAGGGATCTACATGTTTGATTGGATCACTAGTTTTTTCTCAACTGTATTCTAGATCTCATCTCTTCTAAGTTGAATCTAATGCATGACGTTATAGTCATGAATTAATCTCTGAACCTAGGATTGATAAGAGCCACAGGACTAATGTATCAGATCGCTGTACATAGCTTCGGAAGAACATAGTCATTGTAGGATACGAAAGCTACCTAAGCTACCTATACAGAAGATGTGAGCAAGAATGAATTTTGTTAGTAATGCATGATCTTACTCACGGCAAGAGACGAAAGCTACTTGTCGAGTTTAAGTGATTAGTTGGTTAAGGTGACGAGAGTTGGTTAGCCATACAAGTGCCTAGTCTAGTTCCATGCAGATACTAGAAACAGATTAAGATATTCTACCTAAGACTAGTTGGAAGATACTTAGATATTGATTAGGATAAACAGGAGAAGTCTCCGTCGAACCCTATGAGTTTAGAACCCTAATTTGAATTTAGCATCCCTTATATTATCCTTAGCAACTCAACCTTGTTTTATTTTTAGTCCCTTATCGATTTAGTTTAGAATTAGTTCTAGTTTTATTTTGTCTTTTCTTTTCCCGTAAAAATCAAAACCAACAAAAAACCCTTATTTATTTCGCTTATTTATCCCAGTTTGAAGTTTTTGCAGATTAGACATCCTCCCTATGGATCGACACACTAAGTACTATATCGCACGACTGTGCACTTGCAGGATACTAAGGTTTTAGAAATTTAAAGCTTATTTGTGACTCGTTAACACTAGCACGCATCAGAAGGTCCCTACCGAGTAGTTGAAATAGTATGATCACGCTTCTACAAACTATCCAAAACACGCAATGGAGTACCAGAAAAGAGACCATGCAATATTATGAACCTCAAAGGATATCACGTCTGAGTATTCGAAACAATCAAACTACGTTCTGGCTTGATCCCTAGACGGGGTACGTAGACAGCTCGTATGCAAGTCCAGCCACCACCTTTAACCTTTTCAATATGCTCGACATGTCGTACTTAACTTCAAAGATCTATGAATAAAACAAACATTTCGAACAAAACTTATGCATTTCCCTTTCACTTTCCCATAAAAAGGGACAGGGAGGGAATGGACATACCACCATTTGTTAGAAACAAATCACTTTGGTATTAATCAATTGGTTCTAGGAAAATCCGAACTAAATCCGACTCTAATTCAGAACACTTTCGAATTCCAAACTAAAACGAGATAAGACTTTTTCAAAGTACAAAATAAAGGCGTAAACTTGAAGTACCAAAGGAAGTAATATTAAGCCTGCTAAGTACGAAGTCCCCGGCAGTGGACCTGAACCAACTAGCTATCAAGCAAACGCTAGCTTAAGAAGTAACTTGCTTGCAGAAGAAAAACAACTAAGTATAATAAAAAGTACTTAGAATCAAAAGGATTAAAGCCCTCTCGGGCACCAAGTTTGAAACAAAATAAAAAAAATGGATTTAAGCCCTCCCGGGCACCAAGTTCAGGAAATAAAAGAAAAAGGAAATAGAATTCATGTAGTACACAACAAAAGATAAACCTCACGCCTCCGGCACATCCTGTTAGAATATATAGAGACTAAGCGGAATAAAGAGATTTGAGTGAGTGTGCAAAAGAGATGAGAGAAAGAGTTCCCAAAGTGGTGTGTTTATTCATTCTCGTCTTTGATACATATATAGAGGAGACAGAATAGAAACTAGGTTTAGCTAAGCTACAATACAAAAGAAAGTGGTTAGAAACATAAAGAAACATGTGAGTCTTGAGCATGGATCCCGAGAGATAGTGACAGCTCCAACGGTCACAAGACCAAGTGTAAACGACGCGCCAAAGGGGGGACCATTGTACGGACACCAACTCTCTTCTTCCTTAAACATCACACGTGATCCCTTGAGCCTTCTCTCCTTATTAAAGGCTAACACCGATTCAAGCCCTAAAGCATAGAACCTTTCTTGACCAATACTCCCCCTCAAGCTTAGCCATCGAAGTTGTTTAGATTGCTAAGCTTGAAGACCCATGAGCATCACCTCATTAAAAACCTTAACAAGGAAAACCTCATGGGACAAAACCTTGTTAAGGGAAAAAGAGTGTGATGTCCATGGATCAAGGACTATGATCAAGGGCGACTAAGGTCCACAAGTCCTAGCTTGCTAAAGAGATTGTTGCAAACTTTAAGACTTGCGGCCTTAGTGAAAATATCAGCCAACTGGTCTTCACTTCTTGTGTAGCACGGTAACACCACACCTTCCTCAATCTTCTCACGGACCTTGTGGCAATCTATTTCAATAGACTTTGTTCTCTCATGAAACACCGAGTTTGTTGCAATGTGTATAGCAGCTTGGTTATCACAATGCATTGTAATCGGACCTTCTTGCTCAATGCCAAGGTCTTTAAGGAGCGCCTTAAGCCAGGTTAATTCACTTGTAAGCTTCCTCATTGCCCTATATTCAGCTTCTGCGGTTGAGCATGAGACCACCTTTTGCTTCTTAGTCTTCCAGGTTACAAGATTTCCACCAATGAAAGTACAATACCCACTTGTTGACTTTCTATCAACACGATCACCAGCCCAATCTGAGTCACAATATCCCACAATCTCTGTATTATTGTTCTTTCCCATCCAAATGCCTTGTCCTGGACTCCCTTTGAGGTATCTGAGAATTCTTTCCACCATACCCCAATGATACACTGTCGGAGCTTGCATATGTTGGCTTACTTGATTCACGGCGAAGCAGAGATCTGGCCTTGTGAGAGTGAGATAGATCAATTTGCCAACAAGTCGTCGATACCTAAATACATCCTTGAAGGCTTCATCTGATTTCTCCCCCTTTCGATTGACTTTGTAGCCCTCTTCAAGCGGCGTTTTGGCTGGTTTAGCTCCAAGTTTTCCTGTCTCTTTGAGAAGATCAACTGTGTATTTCCTCTGAGACAGAAAGAGACCCTCAGGAGACCTACACACCTCAATGCCAAGGAAATACTTGAGCTCGCCGAGGTCTTTAATGTCGAATACCGAGTTAAGAAAGGCTTTTGTAGACTGAATTCCCTCCTTGTCATCTCCAGAAATGATAAGATCGTCTACATAAACAAGAACAACCACCAGACCTTGAGAACTTTGGAGGGTAAACAAGGTATGATCCGAGTGAGACTTCTTGAACCCCTTTTCCATCAGAGTGGTACTAAGCTTGTTATACCAGGCTCTTGGAGATTGTTTCAATCCATATATAGCTTTCCTCAATCTCAAAACGTTACCGGGTGCAACAATATCCTCTAAGCCTGGAGGAGGGGTCATATACACTTCTTCCTGAAGTTCCCATTGAAGGAATGCATTTTTCACATCCATTTGCCACAGATCCCACGAGAGATTAGTAGCGAGTGAGAGGACTACTCTTACAGTATGGAGCTTGGCAACCGGAGCAAACGTGTCTGTATAATCTTCTCCAAAGGTCTGAGTGAACCCTCTTGCAACCAACCGAGCCTTGTATCTCTTAATTTCACCGTTACTCTTATACTTGATAGTGAAAACCCACTTTGAGCTCACAGCTCGCTTCCCTGGTGGTAACTCGGCTTCATCCCAAGTATGGTTGCGCTCCATAGCTCCTCTCTCGTCACCTATAGCTTCAATCCACTCCTTCTTGTCTTTAGCTTCTTCATAGCTTTGAGGAATTTCGTGTTCCTCAATTTTTCCCATGAACGCTTGATGATCAGAGGGCAACAAGGCAAGAGAACAAACAGCCTGAATTGGATGAGCTACAGCTTGACTATTTTAGTAGACTCTGGTGTTCTTGCTGAGCCTAGTACTTCTTCTTAATGGCTGAACAGGTTCCTCTACAACCGCCTCTCCTTGTTCTTGTGGGACTGATTCCTCTGCCTCCACTTCTAAGTCATCTGGAGTTGGCTCTTGACTCTGCTCCTCTTCTTGATTTACTTCTGAACTCAATGGTACTGGCTCAGCTTCTTCTTGAGTACTTGTAGGAACCGGCTTATGCACTTGCTTGGGCAGGACTGGGTTCCCAAGGTGATCCAGCAAGAACCGCAGACTGGTAGCGAGATCTGATGGGGAGCTTGACAGGTCTTTGAGACTCTCCCAATTCTTCTTGTCATAGTATCCCTGGTTCTCAAGAAATTTGACCTCCCTGGACACATAAGTGCGGCTATTAACAGGATCATAGCACTTGTACCCCTTCTGAGTTGTTGAATACCCAAGGAATATACACTTTATGCTTTTGGCCTCAAGTTTGTTTCTCTGTTCACCTGGAACAAACACAAAACAAACACACCCAAAAACACGTAAGTGATCTAATGAGGGTTTAGTTTTGTTAAGTACCTCAAATGGTGATGAGTCTTGTAAGACTTTTGTTGGGGTCCGGTTAATGAGATAGCATGCGGCTAAGACAGCATCTCCCCAAAAACGTTTAGGCACATTTGTATGGAACATCATCGACCTGGCCACCTCCATTAAATGTCTATTCTTCCTCTCAGCAACTCCATTTTGTTGTGGAGTGTAAGGGCAACTGGTTTGGTGTAAGATGCCATGCTTTGCTAGATGTTCTTTGAATCTTTGACTTGTATACTCACCGCCATTATCTGATCTAAGAATCTTAATCTTGGCATTAAAATGATTAGTCACATAATTTTGAAAGTTTGTGAATGCTTCAAATACACGATCTTTAGAGAGAAGTAAAGTTATCCAGGTATATTTTGATTTTTCATCAATGAAGGTCACAAAGTATTTATTACTATCCCTAGACATGCAAGGTGAAGTCCACACATCAGAATGAACCAAGTCAAAGCAATGTTCATAAATAGTAGATGATTTAGGGAAAATAACTCGACAATGTTTACCAAGAATACAAGATTCACAACTTGTGTGATCAAAAGCAACATCAGGTAACATTAATTCAAGAGCACGCGAGTGAGGGTGACCTAATCTAGCATGCCAAATAGAGTTCAAACTTGCAGAAAAACATGAATTAAAAGAGAAAGCATTTGAGTCGCTTGGTGAAGAATCCTCGAGAACATATAGATCATCTTTGGTTCCCCCTTTTCCAAGTACCTTCCCATTCTTAATATCCTGAAAGTGAACATCATTAGGACCAAATATCGCATAACAGTCTAAGTCCTTGGTAGCTCTACTAACCGATAATAAGTTAGAAGTGAACTTAGGCACAAACAATGCTTTACTATCTTTATCAAATAACTTTAGGTTACCAGTTCCTTCTATGGGAATTCCATCACCATTAGCTATCACAACATTTACTAAAGCCGGTTTTATGTTGTTTAACAGTTCAGGGTTACTAATCATATGATGAGATGCACCTGAATCTACAACTAAAGCGGTTTTAGGTTTATTAGAGAAGAAGGTGATACCAGACTGTTTTGCGGCTAAGGCTTTGATAAGAGCCTCAAGGTCGGTCTTTCTCACAAACTCAGTCGAGACATTCATGGCACCATCTCCACCTTGTGTCAATGCACCGGCTCTGTCTTGAGCAAAGCTAGCTCTTGCATCCTTGAACTTGCTCGGCTTCAGGTGGGGATGAAGAATCCAACATTTATCTTTGATGTGGCCCTTCTTCTTGCAATGGTCACAGATCCATGGCTTCCTGTCATCGGGTTTAAAGACACCTTTGTTGGCCAAGATGAGCTCTTGCTTCTTGAAGAGACCAATAGAACCTTGCTCCTTTTGGATCCTTGCACAAACGTCTTCAAGGCTTGGGAGCTTATCCTCTCTCAAAATGTGCTTGATGAGGTCGTTGAAGATGGGGTTTAGCGTGAGAAGAAGTCCAAAGACTTTGTCTTGCTCTCGCCTTTCATTGAGAACTTTAGGATCCAAAGTGCTCGGCCTCAGCATCTCTAGCTCAGCCCACAAAGATCTGAACTTCCCAAAGTGAGCTTTGAACTCCATGTCTTCCTGGCTCAGGTCATTAATCGCCTTCTTGACTTCAAAGACTCTGCTCAGGTTTGTATCATTACCGAACACATTCTTGAGAGTTTCCCACAGAGATTTTTCTGTCTCACAGTAGGGGTAAGCTTCAAGGATCGTCGGCTCAAGGGAGTTTTGAATGATGTCAAGCACGGTCTGGTCTTCTTGGAACCATTTTGCTTCCACAGCTTTGGCTTCTTCATCCTTCTTTCCGTCTTTGGTGGCGTCTTCTTCGGGAATCTGTTCTTCTAAGACGTGATTCCAAAGCCCTCGTCCACACAACGCCGTCTTTGTGGTTCTAGACCACAACAAGTAGTTTCCTCCTTTGAGGATAACAGGAATCACCACCGGTTTTGAGATCTCGGTGTTTGCATCGTTTGAACTCATTTTGTTCTTGAGGGGTTTTGAGAAACAAGAGAATAAGAGATGAGCGAACTAGAGAATGAGAGATTTAGAGAATAAGGTTTGAAGAATAGAAAAAAAGAAACTCAGGAAATCGGAACCAATCGCTCTGATACCATGTTAGAATATATAGAGACTAAGCGGAATAAAGAGATTTGAGAGAGTGTGCAAAAGAGATGAGAGAAAGAGTTCCCAAAGTGGTGTGTTTATTCATTCTCGTCTTTGATACATATATAGAGGAAACAGAATAGAAACTAGGTTTAGCTAAGCTACAATACAAAAGAAAGTGGTTAGAAACATAAGGAAACATGTGAGTCTTGAGCATGGATCCCGAGAGATAGTGACAGCTCCAACGGTCACAAGACCAAGTGTAAACGACGCGCCAAAGGGGGGACCATTGTACGGACACCAACTCTCTTCTTCCTTAAACATCACACGTGATCCCTTGAGCCTTCTCTCCTTATTAAAGGCTAACACCGATTCAAGCCCTAAAGCATAGAACCTTTCTTGACCAATACATCCTCTGGAGGCTCCTTGCACACTTTGTTCAGGGCATTGTTTCCGAACTGGTTGAGCACCGTTGGGACAAGCGAATTTGGATCAACATCCATCAGCGCTATTGACGATTCTGAAACTGCAGGGAGATTGAGCTTACTGAGAGATAATTCCGAAACCTGAGCCGCCTTAAAAGCCGCGGTAAACTTTGCCTCTTGGGCCTTTAGCTTCACGAGCTTGGCTTCGGGGAAGGCCCTTGTCGCCAGACTTTTGAGCAGCTCGATGTTGGCAAGCATTGATCTCGAGCTTTTTCTTGTTTCACTTATCCTTTATGGCAACAAGGATCTCTCGGTACTGATGGTTCAGTTCTTCTTTCTCCCAAGCCTACTTCAGAAAACTGACCTCCTGAATTAGCCGGACCGACTGAGCTAGGGAAGAGCAACTTTCCTTGACCAGCGCTGCGTTGTGCTCTGAGAGTGCCTTCACCTTCCTCTGCAGCTCTAGTTTGGATGCCTCCAAAGCTTCGAGATGGGATTGAGAGGCTAAAGCTGAGGAAGCTGGCTGGTCATCTCGGCCTCCCTGTCCTTCAATACCTAGAGCGCTGGCCTTAGGTCCAAAACGACCTTCTTCACATCGTCAAGCTCGTCGGGGCGAGTGATAACACCGTATTTTTATCACTTTTATGGATCATTTTGAAATACTTTTTCTATGTTTTTAATTGCTTTCAAGTACTTTTATTACGTTTTTCTAGTATTTGTAGTTCCAAGACTCTTTTCAGGAAACTTAGGGAAAAACTTGACAAAATGGATAGAAGACCAGATTTCAGCTCAGAGTCAAACCATCAGAAGTTCACCTCCGATTGAAGGCCTTCTCACTGTCTGATCCAGCTCAAATTTAGAGATCTCAAAGATGGAAGTATCAGCTTTCCAGCACACTTTACAGCTTGGCAATCCAACGGTTCAATCAAAAGATACACGAAGAGCAAGACGTCTCGTAAACCAGCCGACAAGCATTTCCACCCGGGCCCAACAGCCCATTTCCCGCGGTCACAAGCTCCCCGACCGCAGCCAGCCATCCATTCTGCGCGGTCAGGCACATCCCGACCGCGGCCAGTTAACTTCGAGTTTGAAGGCCCATTTCTGAAGCTCGTATCATTTTCCCAGCCTCGATTCCGAAACCCTAGACACCAGAGAGTATTGGAGACTATAAATACATATCATTTAGGTCGTTTTTCAAGGAGAGAAGAAGAGAGACGAAATACTTTACAGAAATTTTACTTTAAGTTTTGTTTTTAGGTTTTAGGGAGAAATAGATCTATCTCTTGAACCCTTGTTCTTTCTTTTTCAATTTCGGTTTCTATTCTACTTTTTAATACTATGTTTTTGATTTCGTTTATCATGTCTGAGTAGTTTTATTGTTGGGTCTAAGGGATTTTCGATGGGGATATATATGTTCGATGAGGATTCCATGAGCTATTGAAGCCGAATCTTAGAACTTTTTCTTCTGAATTCGTTTTTACTGCATGAGAGTAGCGTCATGAACTACAATCTGATCCAGATGCTTGGTGACACGAAAGTGTTTATCCGGTGTCAGATCTAGTTTGGGAGAGAAAAACAAACATAGGAGTGGAAACCTACCTATGGGCGATTTGTGAATGCTGGCGAGTCTTAAACATAATGCATCTCTTATTTTCCAGGGCCAGAGTGGAAACCTACTGCTCAGGGTTGAGAGAGATAGTTGTCTACTATCACGACAGTGGCGTATTCATACGTCCGTGACTCCAGTTCGAAAAGTTTAAGCTAAGATCTTATCAAATTTACTCTCTAGCAATGTTTTGAATCGTTCATACCCTAGAGAAAACTTCCCTGAAATCCAGCGCCTTCTTTCTTATAGATTTACACCGATTTTCATTCAAGCTTTATTATAGTATCTTTACTCTTTCAAACGATTTTCATACAAGCAATTAGGTTTAGCCGTTTTTCTCGTTTTTAACCGTTTTCGTAAAGTTTAGTTATTAGGTCATTTTAATTCCCGTATTTTCCCTTTAAGATTAGTTTTTACGTTTCAAAGCCACCACCAAAACCCCTACAAAAATCGCCTGGTTCTAGACTTCCTTACTTTATATTTCTTTCGAAGGCTTTTACAGGAAAGATCCTCCTTCCTTGTGGATTCGATCCTTAAGTACTACAATCGATCAGTTGTGCACTTGCGGCCATTGATTTCATTTAGGGTAAAACTTGACACCCTCACTACACACCACATCAAGTTTTTGGCGCTGTTGCCGGGGAAGGCACGCGTTTTCTTTTCCGCAAAACCCTAAGAAAGGTTGGTAAATCGTTTCTAGAACCATTTTTCTGCATATTTCCATTTTTCGGTTATTTTGTTTCCATTCCCGAAGCAATGGATCCTATAAATCGAAATTCGTACTATGAGGGAGGTTTTTACAACACTCCTCAAGCCACCAGACGCAGAGAAAAGCAATACCTACGCGATCTCTACGAAGAAGTTCGAACCGAAGACTACAGAACGTTCTTGAACGAGTCCTACGTGCCTCCAATGGTAAACCCTAGACCACCTATGTATCGCCTACCTCATCAGGTTTTCCAGCAAGATTAGAACGTCCAGCTCAGTAACCGATTGAGTCAGCTCGAAGGCGTAATCAAGCAGTTCATAGAAGCTCAAGCAACCGCTACAGCCGCTCTAAACGAAAGGATTAACGGGATATCAAAACTTTTCAATGAGAAGATCGATAACCTAGCTTCACAAGTCAAATCAATAGAAGAACGAGCAACTAAGGACGCAGCTATGATCGCTAACAGGTTCGACAGCATGGAGGAAGAGCAAGCGAAGCACACCTACGAGCTTTGCAACACTAAAAACAAAGTCATGGACCTGGATTTCAAACTTGATGATGTGGACAAAGCCCTCAACGAAGCTAAGAACGAGTCTTATGACTTCACAGTCGAAGTTTCAGAGAAGGTTTATGATTCTCACTAGATGTACTCCTAGTTTCTACTGCAATAGAACAGTGATGTAGTTGTAATATAAAGGATTCGAAATCCAGAGGACCAGTGTTACTCTATGAATTTGTGAGGATTGAATTAAAGCTAAGACGAAAGATGGTTTGTTTTGAAAACTAAAAAGTAACAGAATGGCAAACAACGATTTAAATTCAAATTAAAACAAGCACTAGACCAAAGCAATTCGCAGGAATTTCAGAGATAAGAACCAGATGACTATTCAGGACACAAGTGTAACGCAAGTCTCGAACTCAAACAGAAAAGCTTATCGATCCACTGTCGTGATCTCGATAACTTTGTCTAACAACCTAAATCCTAAACTGTCGTTTGAATCTAGAAAATTGCAGACAAGCATTAGCTAGCAGGTTTGATCTGTTCACGATTTGCCTTAACTTCAACTGTCGTTGGCTAAGGACAAACCGCTCACCAATGTTTATTCTAGCAACCTATTACACTTTTGATGAACAGATTAACCTAAAATCGCAGATTGAGTGATCAATTCAACCTAAGCATTAAGTCTAACAATGGTGAAGACAATAGATATCAAGCCCTATTTGCATCTAATCCTCTAACTCATGAAATCCTTTGAACGCTTTAATCTAGCTAAGAGATCTACTCAGACATGGAGAAAAGAAACACAGAAACAGATGGAAAGGAATTCATGAATTAAAATCGCAGAAGAGATAATAGGGTTCAGAATTCTTCTCAAAGTGTAGCAGATTTCTTCTCTCAAAAGCTTACAAGTAAAAACTCTATGGTCCAGGAAATTGTAAAAAGAAAACGTAGAAAGTCTGTAGAAAAACGTGATAATAAAACACAGGCGGCTGTGGGCTTTTTATTCTCTTTCTGATCCCAGAATTAGGTAAAAATCGTTTCCTTATTTTTCTCCCGTCTGGAGCAGGTGCTCCACGAAGGGTCCAAACCGGGAGCAGGTGCTCCGGGGATGATTTCTCCAAAAACGTGTGAAATAGCTCCTTATTGCTCAAATTCATCTCCTTTTGCTCCAATGCCTCCTAAACACTCCAATCCTTTGATAAGGCCTCTAAGTCACCTGAAACTTCCTGAAAAGACTCCAAAAACTCCTAAAACAATCAGTAAACACAAGTTAGAATGAGTCAAAATCTCCACTCATCAACTCCCCCGAACTTGAATCCTTGTTTGTCCTCAAACAAACTCAAATTCAACTCCAAAAGAATGACTGGATAAAGCTGGGAACTCGCAAAACTCAAAAGACCGTAAACCTGACCAAGGCATGTGACAATCTGCTGCAAAATCAATCAAAAATCTAACCTCCATGTACTTCTCCGTAGACGCTGCAGCTTTCCAGATTAGTCCCTCAATTTCATAACATCATCCATGTCCCATCATCGCTGAGTCTCATCGATAAAACCAGTGCTAAGGACCTTCTAGACTCGTTCCCATACTTAAACCTCAACAAATTGACCATACTACACAAAAGTACCTTTCCTCTCCCCCAAACTTATTCACTTTTCAAGCTGTTTCGTTTTTTTTTTTTTTTTTTTTTCGGCACATATAACAAGGTTCAAAGACGCGAGTATTGATGGTGATTGCCACCGAATCCCCGGTTTGTCCCCTCATCATATATCAAAGGTGTAGGCGAATAATGGGGTCACAGGAAATTTTCCTACCCTTCGCTTCCATCCCTTGTGTGATCATTCCACTTTGGAAGTAAAATAATGGGATCCTTGGAAATTTTCCTAACCCTTTACTTCTAAAAGAAAATCATTTCAATCTTTTCTGCCTTTTGATCATATTTTTTTAGAAACAGCCTGAAACAATGCTTAGAACATAAGAGAGGAATACCAAATCTATCACACAGGTCTTTATTTGTCAGGTAAGAATGAGGAGTCAAGCCCTATGAGCACTAACCTGATCGATGAGGAAAATGAATAGCTGAAAAATTAGCTCAGGTTCATTGGATGTGTCAAGAATTTTGGGCTCCTCTAGTCTACTGCTTTGTCTTTGGATTTTCCATTAGTCGATCTAGATGATTCTGCAGCAATAATCACTAGAAGAAGGTGGTCAAGATTCACAAATGGTCTGAAATCATCATAGAATTGGTCCTAATTCCCACGAGCTTTGACTTGACTCATATAACAAACTGACTCAAAGAAACAAAATGACTTAAAGAAACAAACTAAAAACTGACTCAAAGAAAGAACTAAAAGAAAGAAAACAAAAGAAAGAAGTAAAAGAGACATGATCCTCCCCCGGACTTACTTCACACCGTCCCCGGTGTGAAAATAAGCTAGAGAAGTTCCCAGAAAACTTACCTGGTTTGCGCATGTAGAGCACCCTGGTGGAGCAGGTGCTCCGGAACAGAGCTGGGTGCTCCCTCGTCTTTTGTTTGTCTGGAGCAGGTGCCGGAGCAGGTGCTCCGGTTTTCCTTGGGTTGCTCCTTCGTCATTTTTTACGCTGCAAGCATCCAACCCAGCAGATGGAGCGGGTGCTCCGGTTGGTTGCTCCTTCTTCTTCTTCCTCACATCCTTTCTCACGCCAAAACCTTCTACCTGTTTTTTTTTTTTTTTTTTTTTTTTTTTTTTTTTGGAAAAGAAAGAACCTAAAAAACAGAGTTAGTAGCTAAGAATTGAAAGACACAAAGTTAGAGACTCTTACTGGTGGGTTGCCTCCCACCAAGCGCTTGTTTTAAGTCATTAGCTTGACTTGGAAAGCCATTTAGGCTTGAGGAGGATCGCTTAAGGTGACTGATTCACCTTCTGTGATATTTGGACCAGCAAGGTATGGTTTCAACCTCTGTCCATTGACAACAAACTCGCCTCCTTTAGTGTCCAGCAACACTACAGCTCCATATGGTCGAACCTCCTTGATGGTGAATGGTCCAGACCATCTCGATCTCAGCTTCCCTGGAAACAATTTCAATCTAGAGTTAAAGAGCAATACCTGATCGTTTGGTGCAAAGCTTCTGTTGAGGATCCTCCTGTCATGGAAAGCTTTTGTCCTCTCTTTGTAAATCTTCGAGTTTTCATATGCCAGGTGCCTAATTTCCTCCAGCTCATGCAACTGCATTACTCTCCTCTCCTGAGCACTCTTTGCATCGAAATTCAGCAGCTTCACTGCCCAAACAGCTTTGTACTCAAGTTCCACTGGAAGATGACATGCTTTCCCATACACCAAGTGGAATGGTGTAGTCCCCAAAGGTGTTTTGTAAGCTGTTCTGTATGCCCAAAGAGCATCATCAAGCTTCACTGCCCAATCCTTCCTTGTGGTGCTCACAGTCTTCTGCAGAATGTTCTTGATTTCCCTGTTGGAAACCTCAACTTGCCCACTCGTCTGAGGATGGTATGGGGTCGCCACCTTATGCCTTACACCATTCTTCTTCAACAAGTTTTCAAAGACTTTGTTGATGAAGTGAGAGCCTCCATCGCTAATCACCACTCGCGGCACACCAAACCTGGGAAAAATGACAGATTTGAACATCTTTAAAACCACCTTTGCGTCATTTGTGGGACTAGCCAGAGCTTCCACCCACTTTGATACATAGTCAACTGCCACCAGAATATACTCATTCCCATAAGATGGTGGGAAAGGTCCCATGAAGTCTATACCCCACACATCGAAAATCTCTACTTCCAAGATGAAATTCTGAGGCATCTCATTCCTCCTGCTGATGTTCCCTTGTCTCTGACATGTGTCACACCTGGAGATAAAACTCGCTGCATCTCGGAACATCGTCGGCCACCAATACCCAGCTTGGAGAATTTTCGACACAGTCTTGAAGGTGGCGAAGTGACCTGCATAAGAGGATCCATGGCAATGAAACAACACTCCTGGTATCTCCTCGTCAGCTACACATCTTCTGAAGATTCCATCAGAGCAATGCCTGTATAAATAAGGCTCGTCCCAAAAGTAGTGCCTCACATCCTTTAGAAACTTCTTCTTTTTGTTTCCCACAAAACCTGCAGGTTCCTGCTCTGCAGCAAGGTAATTTGCAATCTCTCCAAACCATGGGAAACCAGAATGCCGATCTATGTCAACTTGGTTGCAAAAACTCGTCAGAGCAGGTGCTCCGGTGGGGAGCAGGTGCTCGTCGAACCCAGAAACTTCTATGGCGTAAACTTGTTTATCAGGAAGGCTGTCATTTAGTGGAATGTCATCATCTATCTTCAGCCTCGACAAGTGGTCTGCAACACCATTATCAATCCCTTTTTTATCTTTAATCTCCAAATCAAACTCTTGCAGCAAAAGGATCCATCGAAGGAGCCTTGGCTTGGCGTCCTTCTTCGTCAACAGGTATTTCAGAGCTGCATGGTCTGTGTGAACAACAACTTTCGACCCAACAAGGTAAGACCTGAACTTCTCAAAAGCATAAACCACTGCAAGAAGCTCCTTTTCAGTTGTGGCATATCTGCACTGAGCCTCGTCGAGTGTTCGGCTAGCATAATAAATGACGTGGAGCCTCTTTTCTTTCCTCTGTCCCAGCACTGCTCCCACTGCATAATCGCTACCATCGGTCATGACCTCAAAAGGTAGTTCCCAATCTGGTGGCTGGACAATAGGAGCGCTGACCAAAGCTCCTTTTATCCTGTGAAATGCCTCCAAACATGCATCATCAAACTCGAATTTCACATCCTTGCACAGCAGCTGCGTCAGGGGCCTGGCAATCTTCGAGAAATCTTTGATGAAGCGCCTGTAAAAACCTGCATGGCCCAGAAAACTGCGAACCCCCTTGACTGATGTTGGTGGCTGCAGACTCGTCATCACCTCGATCTTTGCCCTGTCCACCTCGATCCCTTTCTCTGAGATTTTGTGCCCCAGCACGATCCCATCTCTTACCATGAAATGGCATTTCTCCCAGTTAAGCACCAGATGCTTCTCCTCACACCGCTGCAAGACCCTGCACATATTAGACAAACAGACAGAAAAGGAGCTTCCATAGACAGAAAAATCGTCCATGAAAACTTCCATTATGTCTTCAATCAGGTCAGTGAAAATCGACATCATGCAGCGTTGGAATGTTGCTGGAGCATTACACAAGCCAAATGGCATTCTGCGATATGCAAAGGTGCCATAAGGACATGTGAATGTCGTCTTCTCTTGGTCATCCGGGTGGATTGGGATCTGAAAGAAACCTGAGTAACCATCTAAGAAACAGTAATAAGGATGGTTAGCCAAGCGTTCAAGCATCTGATCGATAAATGGTAAAGGAAAATGATCTTTGCGAGTTGCAGCATTCAATTTCCTGTAATCTATGCACATTCGATGCCCAGTAACAGTTCTAGTTGGTATCAATTCATTCCTATCATTTTTTATCACAGTGATGCCACCTTTCTTAGGAACTACATGAACCGGACTAACCCAATTACTATCTGAAATTGCATAGATCACACCAGCTTCTAGAAGTTTCAGTATCTCTTTCTTTACAACATCTTGTAGATTCGGGTTTAACCTCCTCTGATGTTCTACAGAAGTCATTGATTCATCTTCTAGATGTATTCTATGCATGCAAAGATCAGGAGAAATCCCTGGAATGTCATCTAGTGAATATCCTATAGCTTTCCTATACTTTCTGATTTCACAAAGAAGCAAGGCAATCTCTACATTGTTCAATTCAGAGTTCACTATCACAGGGAATGTCGAATTGGGTCCTAGAAACGCGTACCTGAGCCCCACAGGAAGGGGTTTGAGCTCAAGCTTCGGAGCTCTCAATTTGCTCCAAGGTCCATCAATCAAACCGTCGGGAGCAGGTGCTCCAGGATTCAGAGCAGGTGCTCCGTCGGCTTTTTCTGCAGGTGAGCTCTCCTTGCCTTCTAAGCTCATGTACGCCACCTGCCTTTGCATTCTCGTGCTTGCATTCAGCATTTTTGCAAACCCATCAGATTCTTCACTCAAATACCCATGTTCTCCTTCAGCTTTGGTGAGTGCAACTTCGAGAGGATCGATGGCCAAAACCTCTTCAGCAACCTCTTCAGCAATGCCTGAACCATCATCTATGACAAATGTCTGTCCGTCCAGCATTGGTTTCTTGAAGAGTTTATTCATCTCAAATCGCACCACCATATCTCCCAGCTGGAGATCTATCACTCCTTCTTTCACATCTATGATTGCACCAGCTGTGCATAAGAAGGATCGACCCAATATCAAAGGATCCTTGGGTTCTTCATCAAGCTCCAGAACCACAAAATCTGCTGGAATGAGTGTATCACCTATCTGAACATGCAGATCCTCAAGTATACCAACAGGGAATTTGGTTGATCTATCAGCAAATACCAGCGAGATTTTCGTCGGTTTGAATCTGGTGTAACCCAATCGCTTGGCTACAGAGTAAGGCATCAGATTCACACTTGAACCTAGATCGCAGAGAGACCTTGCAAAAAGTACATTCCCAATCCTAACTGAGAGAACAAACCTTCCTGGATCACTTCTCTTCTTCAGCACTTTGTTCTGAAGCACAGCACTGCACTCCTTCGAAACCATCATGACACTCTCTTCCTCAACAGCTTTCCCAGACACTAACCCCTTCATGTATCTTTTAAGGGCTGGTATCATCTGAACAGCATCAGCTAGAGGGAGTTTTACAGTCAAATCCTTCAGCATCTCTCTGCACTTTGCATCCTCTAAGTCCTTGCGAGACTTCTTGGGTGGAACTGGGTAAGGTACCTTAGGCGTGTAAACTCTTGCAGGAATGTTTGCTGGGGCAGGTGGCTGGAGCAGGTGCTCCGTCGTTGGCTCAGGGTGCTCCCTCGTCAAATCTACGTCTGGAGCAGGTTCTCCAGATTTTGGAGCAGGTGCTCCGATGGAGGAAGAGTGCTCCTTCGTCTTTTTTACGTCATGAGCTGGTTCCTCTTCTTGGAGCAGGTGCTCCACGTTCTTTTTCTTCCTCTTTTCTGAGACAGAGCTTGTTGGTGCAGCATGTAGAGTCTTCCCACTTTTAAGCTCAATAGCATTCACAAACTCATTCCCGGGATTTTCACCTTTTCCAGGGAGAGTTCCAGGTGATCTCTTCACAGCTTCTGCAGTCTGAGCTACCTGAACATCCAGCTTCTTCACATGAGTCCACACAGCCTCATACTTGCCATTCAAATCATTGTACATGGTGTCCACTTTGGCATTAATCTCCATGGAAGACTTTTGCTGATTAACCAGCAGCTGTTGCATCAAGTTTTTCAGCTCATCCTGCGAGTTATTTGAGGAACTCGAAGAAGGCTGTAGACTTGTGAAAGGCAACTTCTGCTGATTTCCACCTTGAAATCGATTCTGATTGGTGATGAACTGCTTTCCTTGGAAATTGCTGGAGAAGTTCTTCTGAAATCCTGACTGATTCTGCACTCCTTGCTGCGGATAGACCTGATCCTGAGGGTTCTCAACATTGTTGCTTCTGTAGGATAAATTTGGGTGGCTTCTGAAGTTGTTGAAACTGCGATTCTGCACATACCCTTGTCCATTCACGAAATTTACCTCCATCTGATCATTATTCTCTGCATCTACAAACTCTTGAGCAAGCGGTGCATCACCAACCTCATCAGCAAAATGCACAGATCTCTGGTTCTCTCTCAACAGCAGATTCACCTTTGCTGTAAGCTCATCGATTTTGCTCAACTCCACACTATGAACTGATTTGCTAGACCTGTCATACTCTTGGGACTTGTTGCTGGAGCTTGCAGCTAAGTTCTCAATCAACTCATAAGCAGCTTCTTTGGACTTAGTCATGAAATCGCCATTGCTAGCTGCATTCAAAGCATTCCTGTAATCCCAGTTGACACCATCATAAAAGGTTGACACGATCTGCTCATCAGAGAACCCATGGTGAGGGCACTCTCTTCGGTACTCCTTGTACCTCTCCCAAGCTTCGCAGAAAGCTTCACCAGGTTGCTGTTTAAACGACGAGATCTTGTTCTTCAGAGCTGCAGTTTTGGCCTTAGTGTAGAAATGGTCCAAAAATGCTGATCTGCACTCTTCCCATGTAGTCAATGACCCAGTTCGTAATGACTTCAGCCAGCGCAAAGCTTTGTCCGCAAGTGAGAATGGAAAAAGCTTGCACTTCAAGAAATCGGCTGGTATCCCATTTGATCCAGTCGTGCTGCAAATCTCCTCAAAATTCTCGATGTGGTCCATCGGAATCTCAGCAGGAAGCCCATGAAAGAGGTGCTGCTTCACCAATGAGATCAGCTGAGGTTTGATCTCAAAGTCTTGCCTCTGAATGGTTGGAGGAGCAATCGCAGCTCTGTTGTGATAGTAAGCATGCGGACTGTCCTTGTCTCCAATAGCAGGTTGTGGCTGCTCCCTGTCCTGCTGCGCCTTTTGCAGCTGCTCCAATTGTTGTCGAAGCTGTTGAACCTCGACAGCCATGTTGCCATTGTTGCCTTGATCGCCCATGTTGGCTTGAATAGGCCTTTGACGTCTGTTTTCTCGCTCGACTCTTGCTAGATCGGTGTTCGACAAAGAAACAAGATCGGTGCAGTTGCTCCATGTGGATATGTTTGACATACACCTGAAACACACGCAAACAAGAGAACAAGAGAGAAAAATTAGTAAAGTCTGAATTTCAAACCAAAAATCAAAGGTAACGAATTGGTCCCCGTCGCAACGGCGCCAAAAATTGATTCTCACTAGATGTACTCCTAGTTTCTACTGCAATAGAACAGTGATGTAGTTGTAATATAAAGGATTCGAAATCCAGAGGACCAGTGTTACTCTATGAATTTGTGAGGATTGAATTAAAGCTAAGACGAAAGATGGTTTGTTTTGAAAACTAAAAAGTAACAGAATGGCAAACAACGATTTAAATTCAAATTAAAACAAGCACTAGACCAAAGCAATTCGCAGGAATTTCAGAGATAAGAACCAGATGACTATTCAGGGCACAAGTGTAACGCAAGTCTCGAACTCAAACAGAAAAGCTTATCGATCCACTGTCGTGATCTCGATAACTTTGTCTAACAACCTAAATCCTAAACTGTCGTTTGAATCTAGAAAATTGCAGACAAGCATTAGCTAGCAGGTTTGATCTGTTCACGATTTGCCTTAACTTCAACTGTCGTTGGCTAAGGACAAACCGCTCACCAATGTTTATTCTAGCAACCTATTACACTTTTGATGAACAGATTAACCTAAAATCGCAGATTGAGTGATCAATTCAACCTAAGCATTAAGTCTAACAATGGTGAAGACAATAGATATCAAGCCCTATTTGCATCTAATCCTTTAACTCATGAAATCCTTTGAACGCTTTAATCTAGCTAAGAGATCTACTCAGACATGGAGAAAAGAAACACAGAAACAGATGGAAAGGAATTCATGAATTAAAATCGCAGAAGAGATAATAGGGTTCAGAATTCTTCTCAAAGTGTAGCAGATTTCTTCTCCCAAAAGCTTACAAGTAAAAACTCTATGGTCCAGGAAATTGTAAAAAAGAAAACGTAGAAAGTCTGTAGAAAAACGTGATAATAAAACACAGGCGGCTGTGGGCTTTTTATTCTCTTTCTGATCCCAGAATTAGGTAAAAATCGTTTCCTTATTTTTCTCCCGTCTGGAGCAGGTGCTCCACGAAGGGTCCAAACCGGGAGCAGGTGCTCCGGGGATGATTTCTCCAAAAACGTGTGAAATAGCTCCTTATTGCTCAAATTCATCTCCTTTTGCTCCAATGCCTCCTAAACACTCCAATCCTTTGATAAGGCCTCTAAGTCACCTGAAACTTCCTGAAAAGACTCCAAAAACTCCTAAAACAATCAGTAAACACAAGTTAGAATGAGTCAAAATCTCCACTCATCAGTTTACAAAGTCATTGACAAAACCGAAGAGCTTGACTCAACCATGGACAAAGTAGTCTATGCTCTTGATGAAGTTTAAGAAAAGGTTGACGAGATCATACAACGACTTGGAGAGCAGCTTCTAGCAACCAAAACAAAAGACTCAAGTCCAGAGAGGAAGTACACCAAGCCAGATGACCTAGGATATCATCCAGGAAGCAAAGGAGCAAGCAACAGCAGACAATCAACTCGGAGACACTTTCCTGCGGTCGTGTCGCCTGCGACCGCGACCAAGAAGCCCTTTCCCGCGGTCGTGCCCGGTTTACCCGCAGCCCATGGATGTTTTCCCGCGGTCGCGTCTCCTGCAGTCAAGGCCAAACAAAAAAACGTTCCAAAACAGCCTCGTTCAGCTCATACAAGCAGTTGTGTGTCTGGTACACCTCCTGGAATGACTAAACCCCTCCATCAACAACTAGTTTGCTCCATCAGCACCCAAAGATCTGAAGACGAAGACAAGTCATTGCCCTGCAACATGGCCTTGTCTTGTGAAGATGGGTATGAAGAACAATACTCTGAAGATGAAGAATATGGGTTGTTTGTAGAAGATCCAAACGCAGGATATTCCTCAGAAGACAGTTCAGGAGAAATTCAATGGATCACCAACAACATCAGTAGGGAGAAGCTCATAGAGTTCAACAATATGGTCAGGTCATTCCCTGCTCACCTAAGCTTTGATGAAATCTGGAAGCTTGGTCGTTTGCAAGTCTTTTTCAGGTACTGCAAGGAGTCTAAGGAGGATATCCATAGATACTTTATGCGAGCTCGATACATAACGTCACCAGAAGCAGCTGTCTATGTGATCCACCTTAAAAAACCTGAAGACTGCAGCTACTACACCAACAAAATCAGCAAAGAAAAGCTTAAGGAATTCAATGATGTAGTTCGAAATTTGCCTGAAGAAATCACCTTTGCCAGAGCTTGCAAGGACTTCATGATAGGCCATTACTTCTGTTAGAGCAAGGAATCAATCCCTGAAATAGAAGACTTGTTCAATCATGCCTGAAGAGGTAAACCTGTTCGAACACTTCACAAAATCGAAGGTGCAGGTCAGTTTCTCATCTCTTTGTTCTATTAGAGGAGAAATGTTTAAAAACGTGCTTTGTGATTCTGGAGCTTGTCTTAACATGATGTCCAAGGCAATTGCTTTGAGACTTGGTATTAAGCACCTGTGCAGGACTAGAGCAAAGATTAGTCTAGCTGATGATTCCAATGCAACACCTCAAGGAATAGCTCATGACATTCCTTTGAGAATAGGAGATTGCATCGTGCCTGTCGACTTCTACATTGTCGAAACAAGAGACGCAACACATTCAGTGATTCTCAGATGGTCTTTTCTAACAAAATCCGAAGCTATAATGGACTGGCCAAACCGGAGGATTTCGTTTGCTAATATCGACAAAGATGTTTTCACAGAAGCTGTCCCATACAACAGAAAAGCAGGAAAACGTTCTGCAACAGAAGAATTTGAAGGATAACTTTGGAGTGACGAAGAACCTGCTAGGCAAAGCAAGGAGATGTCGAAAAAGACTTGTCTCAGGACAAGATCTTCTTCATTGGACTAAGCCACATCCAACACCAAAAGTCGAGCTAAACGACTTAAAACAAAAGCGCTTAATGGGAGGCAACCCATTTAGGTATTGTTTTCCTTAGGATTTTTCTTTCTTTTTCCATCGATATTTTTCTTTTTCTTAGTTTCAGGTGTTTCTTATAAAACAAAAAAAACTAAAAAAATCAAAAAACCGAAAAGACCAAAAAGAAGGATGGCCCCTGACTGCTCGGCCTAGCAGGAACCAAAGAGAAGCAGGAACAGGCCACATACTAAACCCCCCTCGGTCGCAGGCGTTCTGACCGCGGGAAACAGCTCTTCGACTGCGGCCACGTCTTTCTGACCGCGGCCAGACACCACTTTACCGCGTTCGCGTGACTCCTGATCGCGGCAAATGGTCGTTGAGATGAAACCCGACCCCAAACCACCCACTTCACCTCATTCCACCTCACCAAGCCCTATTCCACCTCATTCATCACTTCCCACCACCTTCATCACCACCTATCACCTTCCCAAGCCTCTTCGAATGAATCCGGTCCATCTCCACCAGCATCCCGGATCCAGGTAAGTTCTCTTTGGCCTTACTAATTCGATTACCTATGCATTTTTCTCATCCAATCTCGACTTGTTTCACACTGAGGACAGTGCGATTTAAGTCTGGGGGAGGATTTCATCCCTTTCTAACCACTTTTCTTTCATGAGTCTTGCATTATCTACAGTTTCTGCATTTTCCTTAAAGTTTTTCAAAATCGGTTTTCAAAACAAAATACGTTTTAAAGGGAATGGTGAACATGAATCAATGATAGTTGACTGTGTGCCTTTAGACTGTTCCTAGTGACATGCTCATTCATGATTTAGGACTATACTAGGCGGTAGCTAAGCACATTTGAAACAAAGTACCCCAGAGGAATTTGAATGATCTCGATTTAGATGAAGGAATACACTAGCTCTGTTTTATTTGGACTTAATTTTCTCATTGAAGCATTAGACCAGGGAAACGAATCATACATTCAGGACTCCTTTATCTTTTTACCACTCTCTGTTGATCTTGAATGGCTAATTCATCTTTAGCTAGTTCCCCACCTTAACCAATCCTCTCAAACCACATGCACTTTTTTTCTATTGTCTTATCTGCAGATATGTGTAAAAACGTTGGAGAGAAAAAGGAACGACGCAGTTTTCAGTCACCAAAGACAGAGGCCTGCGATTTTGCCGGAAAAGTTTCCGAAGGATTCAACACAAGAGGAAGCTCAGTTTGCCCTAGAAAAATCTCAAATTTTGGTACAATCTCGTCCTCTAGTCTTTCTCTCTTTAAAAGGCATTTCCTTTCCAAAAAAAAAAATTCGAAAATAGGAAAGGAAAATAAATAAAAGCCTTAGAGAGTCTAGATAGGTCAAATTTTAAGTCCCAAGGCAACTGGAGTGCGATTTTATGGAGTTTGGAGATCATTTTCTGATTCCTGGAAAGAATCTAAGTCTGGGGGAATAGCTGTTCAAAACAGAGGACGAAAGATTATGCAACAACATTTGGCAAGAAAAAGTGACTGAAAATTGCGGTCATCAACAGTTTCTTATCTCTCTTGCGGTTTTGCATATTATCGTGCATCCTCCAGATTCATCAGGTAACCCGAAACACTTTAACTCCACCACTTAAACAGCCCTTTAATGCCAAACGCCGTCTATCCTGGATGATGTCTTTGATGAGAATTCACTATTGCACTTAATGAATGTAGAGAGCTAGTTGACTGGAATCAAGATTTAGATTGTTTAAGTTTTGCATGACGGAAAAAGTGGACTAGTATATTTTGTGTCTTTGTGAGAATTTTCTAGACTAAGTTAGGGATTGATGCACTATCTTTGGTCCTAGTTTAGGAGTTCATGTCTCTGAGATTTGTGCATTCCCTATTTTTTTGTTTTCACTTAACCAGTTTAGACTTTTGCTTTGTTTGAGGACAAACAAAGGTTCAAGTTTGGAGAGTTGATAACACCGTATTTTGACAACTTTTATGGATCGTTTTGAAATACTTTTTCTATGTTTTTAATTGCTTTCAAGTAATTTTATTACGTTTTTCGAGTATTTGTAGTTCCAAGACTTTTTTCAGGAAACTTAGGGAAAATCTTAACAAAATGGATAGAAGACCAGATTTCAGCTCAGAGTCAAACCATCAGAAGTTCACCCCCGATTGAAGGCCTTCTCACTGTCTGATCCAGCTCAAATTTAGAGATCTCAAAGATGGAAGTATCAGCTTTCCAGCACACTTTACAGCTTGGCAATCCAACGGTTCAATCAAAAGATACACGAAGAGCAAGACGTCCCGTAAACCAGCTGGCAAGCATTTCCACCTGCGGCCAACAGCCCATTCCCCGCGATCACTAGCTCCCCGACCGGAGCCAGCGATCCATTCCCCGCGGTCACGCACATCCCGACCGCGGCCAGCTAACTCCGAGTTTGAAGGCCCATTTCTGAAGCCCGTATCATTTTCCCAGCCTTGATTCTAAAACCCTAGACATTAGAGAGTATTGGAGACTATAAATACATAAGAAGAGAGACGAAGTACTTTACAGAAATTTTACTTTAAGCTTTGTTTTTAAGTTTTAGGGAGAGAGAGATCTATCTCTTGAACCCTTGTTCTTTCTTTTTCAATTTCGGTTTCTGTTCTACTTTTTAATATTATGTTTTTGATTTCGTTTATCATGTCTGAGTAGTTTTATTTTTGGGTCTAAGGGATTTTCGATGGGGATATATATGTTCGATGAGGATTCCATGAGCTATTGAAGCCGAATCTTAGAACTTTTTCTTCTGAATTTGTTTTGCCTGCATGAGAGTAGCGTCATGAACTACAATCTGATATGGATGCTTGGTGACACGAAAGTGTTCATCCGGTGTCCGATCTAGTTTGGGAGAGCAAAACAAACATAGGAGTGGAAACCTACCTATGGGCGATTTGTGAATGCTGACGAGTCTTAAACATAATGCATCTCTTCTTTTCTAGGGCCAGAGTGGAAACCTACTAGTCAGGGTTGAGAGAGATAGTTGTCTATGATCACGACAGTGGCGTATTCATACGTCCGTGACTCCAGTTCAAAAAGTTTAAACTAAGATCTTATCAAATTTACTCTCTAGCAATGTTTTGAATCGTTCATACCTTAGAGAAAACTTCCCTGAAATCCAGCGCATTCTTTCTTATAGATTTACACTGATTTTCATTCAAGCTTTATTCTAGTATCTTTACTCTTTCAAACGATTTTCATACAAGCAATTAGGTTTAGCCGTTTTTCTCATTTTTAGCCGTTTTCCTAAAGTTTAGTTATTAGGTCATTTTAATTCCCATATTTTCCCTTTAAGATTAGTTTTTACGTTTCAAAGACACCACCAAAACCCCTACAAAAATCATCTGGTTCTAGACTTCCTTACTTTATATTTCTTTCGAAGGCTTTTGCAGGAAAGATCATCTTTCCCTGTGGATTCGATCCGTAAGTACTACAATCGATCAGCTGTGCACTTGCGGCTATTGATTTCATTTAGGGTAAAACTTGACACCCTCACCACACACCACATTTAGGATTTCATTTAGAGTCAAACCACCAAAACAACCACGGGGGAATAACAATATCCACGCTTACCTGCACGTTCGCCATCGATATCTCCTTGTACACATTGTCTGTCACCATTTAGGATTTCATTTAGAGTCAAACCACCAAAACAACCACGGGGGAATAACAATATCCACACTTACCTGCACGTTCGCCATTGATATCTCCTTGTACACATTGTCTGTCACCATGCGCTTCAGTTCACGAAATCACCATCCGACAAGTTTCACATGACGGAGGATGTAGATGACCGACTCTGAATTGTCCATAACCGGGAATTCTTTTGCATGGACTTCGCATGGGTGAACATCCAATGAAAGGGAGGTTTCCCCTTCGCTTGAGCCGTTCCCAGTGGACTGAGCCGGGCGGTTCCTAGTAGACCTCCCCAAATCGGCAGGGAGATACCCAGGTGACCGCGATGGTTCAGAATCCCGTCGAGACCTCGTGGACCGCCTCTGCACCAGTTGATGGGCGTCTGAGGGGAGGAGATCTCGACCCGTTTGACGCCAAAATCAGGATAACCAGCTCCCATTGGGGCGTAATTGCACCCGCATAGGGCAAATGCCTCACCTCCTGCACCATCACAGCAGGGGATGGAACCCCACTCGGATTCACGGTGGACTGCCCAGGCGCTGCCAACACCTCAGAAAGTGAGACGGCGATATTGGAGCTGCAAACGCGACTCTCCTAACTTGCTGACAAAAAGTGGGACGATGAGATATTGGTGCGCTTACTGCCGACGAAGTTAAAGAAGTGGCGGCTAGCAAATCCGTTAAACAAAGATCTAGTTAGGAGAGAGCCACAATTCTAGCTATATCCAAAGAAAATCACCAAATATTTTACAGGCTTACCTTGGTGGGAAGGCGGCTGGACGACTGGTTGAGGAACCAGCTGATGAACAATCGGTGGGATACTCGGTTGTTGATGCTCTGGAATGAAAGGAAGCGCACTGTAAGCGTGCACGATTCTCTCTCGAATAAATTGCGACCACAGGGTTCTTTTTCGACGAAGAGCGGCGATTAGATTGTCTGTTAATTGCCGGAGTCCTGTGAGGTGTTTCTGCAAAAAAAAAACAAGCAAAGATCAGATGACGCACCTAAAGAAAAACAAAATGAGAACAGCTAAACACAAAAAACGCCCAATCGGCGACCCGCGACCATCGATCTATAACACAAAAAAAAGTCAAAATCGTCAATCGACGCAGCGTTAATCCGAAAAAGGAACATCTTGTCCCTCCACTTGTCTTGCTGGGGAATGACTATTAATACTCAGCAATCCGGCTGAGGAGAAAAATAGAACGTCCCCTTGAAGCGAGGATTCTGCTTCACCGAGCACAAGGCCAACACTACAAGAAAACAATCGTTTTCCAACGGTCCATTACGATGGTTTTCAAATCATCGCAAGCTTACAACGATTGTACGACGATCTTACGTCTAATTTTAAAACCGTCGTAACACCGTCGTATAAAAAAATCGTCGTAAACTCGACGTACAATTTACGACGAATTATGACGATTATACATCGATAACGAGAGATTTGCTAGTAAATGTAAAATCGTCGTAAATTCGATGTAAAATTACGACGAATATACGACGACTGCATTTCGATGTACATATTACGACGATTTTACGTCGAAAAAGAAGTTAGGTGAAAAACATTTAAAACATGTTTACCTAACAATTGCAGGGGAAGATTTTATCGCATAATCGTCGTAAACTCGTTGTAATATTATTTTTGAATGTAAATTCGTCGTAAAATGTCGTCGGTAAAAGCGTTGTGAAGCCCGAAATTTTCCTATAAATAGATCTTCATTCCTTCTTTCAATCACAACACATCATCATTCAAACATAAGAGCATCTTCATCTTTGAGACCCATTGTAGGTCTCTTAAATTTTAGTATAGTGTTGTAAATCCTTATATATTGGGTTGTCCATTGCTGGAAACCCAAATTAAGAGTTATATTACTTTGAAAAAAAAAAGTAATAATATTATAAGGTTAATTTACTCCATTCACGTGGCTAGACGTGATACAATTGTCTAATCAATAAAAAGAGATAGTATTTTGAGTTTATTTTCAAGATGTCTATATACGAGCTAAGAAGTTGGATGTATATACGTAAAGATTCAGATGGGGAGTTGACAGAAGAGTTCAAGAACGGGTTAGAAATATTTATGTTTCAGGCTACAAATATGGAGAGAACGAAAGATAGTGGGAAGATGTTTTGTCCTTGTTTGAAATGCAAGAATACGAGGTATAGACTAACCAAAACCGTGTGGACGCATTTATTAAATAGAGGGTTTATGCCGCAATATTTTGTTTGGTATCTACATGGAGAAGGATATGGCAGTAATACTCATGGGAATGCTGGTAGTAGTAGTAATTATCAAAGTCATGTTGATATTGATGAATCGAATTATGGTCATCAGCCTAATCAGTATCAATATGATCAAAGTGTAGATCATGATAGGATGCACGAATTGGTGACTGATGCATTTCATGAAACGCATACTGGTAATGCTGTTGAGGAACCTAATGTAGATGCCAAACGATTTTATGATTTGTTAGACAATGCTAATCAGCCAATCTACGAAGGATGTAGAGAAGGCTTGTCTAAATTATCGCTGGTAGCTAGGATGATGTCAATTAAAACAGATCATAACCTGGCTGAGGTTTGCATGGATGATTGGGCTGATCTTCTGAAGGAGTATCTACCGGAGGATAACTTGGCAGCGGGAACATACTATGAAATTCAGAAGTTGATTTTTAGTTTTGGTCTACCTTCTGAGATGATAGATGTATGTGTTGACAACTGTATGATTTTTTGGAAAGATGATAATCAGCTGGAGGAATGTCGATTTTGCCAAAAACCAAGATACAGGCCGCAAACTGGTGGGCGTAAAAGGATACCGTACCAACGTATGTGGTATCTCCCTATAACTGAGAGGTTAAAACGGCTTTATCAATCTGAAAGAACAGCTGCATCAATGAGATGGCATGCAGAACATACACAAGTAGATGGAGAAGTTGTTCATCCATCAGATGCAAAGGCTTGGAAACACTTCAATATGGAATACCCAGATTTTGCTAAGTTCAAACGGAATGTCTATCTTGGTCTGTGCACTGATGGTTTTAGTCCATTTGGTATGTCTGGTAGACAATATTCATGGTGTGCACTGATGGTTTTAGTCCATTTGGTGCACTGATGGTTTTAGTCCATTTGGTTTGTTTGAATTTTTTAAATGGAAAAAAATTCGATTTTACGACGGTTTTACAATAGTTTTTATAAACCCTAAACCCTAAGTCTAGGTTTTAAGCCCTGAATGAATAGGGTTTAAGCATTACGACTTCTTTACGACAATCGGTCGTAAAATCGTCGTAATATTACGACGATTTTACGACGAGTACACTATTTCGTCGTAAAATCGTCGTAATGTTGAAATCCAAAAATTTGAATCTTTTATATCTTATTGGTTGTAAGGTATTTCAAAAATGTTTTTGATTGGTTATCTTATTTTATATGAAAGCTATCAATCTGATCAAAATCAAAAATTTGAAAAAAAACATACATATTTACAAGTTCATGCATGTTTTCGTAAATGTTAAGTGAAAGGTTATATATTAGATTACGGAATTTCAATATTTACTATCTTATGTCATAAATCCATCATACACGCAAAGTTGTAAACCTTTTGCTCTATGTTAGGATACAATAACCTTTGCATTGTTCTTTATGCAATATCCTATTTATAAGATTTAGGGTTTAATCACTTTTTAAAAACTTCGTAAAACCGTCGTAATATAATCGTAACTTTACGATGGTTTTACGACTAAGTTCCCTAAAACCGTCGTTGAACCGTCGTAACGTTTGCACTGGATATGCTCTTGATACGAGGTACGAGGTTATAAATGTTTAGACGTTACGACGATTTTACGATGGTTTTGGGTAAAATCGTCGTAAAACCGTCGTAACGGTCAAACGCTCCCATCACGACACGTGTCATGTCATGCAGTGGACCGACTGTTATACAACCGAATCGTCGTAAAATCGTCGCAAAGTTACAACGATTTTACGATGATCACAAAATCTATATAAGGGACGCGAGTTTTCCCCCTTTCGTCGCTCATTCCTCTCTTCTCCCCTCTCTCTCTACAAAACTTTCTCACTCTAAACCCTAAACCTCTCCCTCTCCCAGCCAATACTTGTAAGTTTTTTTTTTTAAATTAAGTTCATTACATATTCTTTTAGATTTAGGTTCGGAATTTAGATTTAGGTTTCGGAATTTAGATAGGCTCGGATTTTGTAAATTTAAATAAATATTTGGAAAATTAGTAACAAATTTTTTTAAATTTTGTAGATTCTGTTGATATGGCTCCTCGGGCTAAGAGATTTCACTACCGACAGCTGGTCGATTCTGACGGTTCGGCCCCGTCTATCTCGGCGACCGGATCAGCCATCCCGGAGTCCTCGAAAACACAACAGACGGTTTCCCAACCGGTCGTTGTACCACAGCCGGCACCGCCTCCACCACCACCAGCCGAACCAGCAGCTCCCGCACCGGCCGATACTGAAGCTGATCCGATCCCGCCTGTATCGTATGCCCAGTTTACGGTACAGGATCTTCTGGCACAGCCGGGTCGTGAGACCATGAACAAACTCGACCCGGATCGAGCCCCGGGAACATTTTGGTACGTAATTGTTTTCCTACAATATTTTTAAATTAATTAATATTTATTCTTATATATTTGAAATTAATTTACTTTTCTCTTTCTATTTGACTAGGTTTACGACCGACAATGCAGTCGGTCGTAACGTTGCGGATATCATCAAGGGGTTTTTCGTACAACCCCATACCAGCTGGAAGAAGCTGGATCAGGCCACATTTTGCGGTAAGTAATTTACAATTTCGTTTAACTTTAATTTTTAATTTTAACTTTTTACAATAATTATTAACTTTTTTTTTTCCTAGCAAAACTGGCATTGGGAAACATCCGCACACGGACGTGTGGAGACGGCCTTCAAGGAGAAGGTCAAATTCCACCTCAACAACACCGTTTCCGACTGGAAACGGAAGTGGGAGGTTGACAGCGACAAGGCCAAGCGGGCGCCTATGGCCAATTCCGTCTGGCGGGGCTTTGTCCAGTACTGTTGGATCTGCACAACCAGACTACGACCGCCAAGTGTTCCGGATCTAGGTAAGTAGTTAATTCCATTAATATTTACATTATTTGTTTTTGTTAATTCTTATAATATATTCTAATGAAAATATTTTTCATGAACGCTACTGACGATGCGAGAAATCGGAAAAACGTTCCGCACACTTCCGGCCAGATTCCTTTTGCCGGAAGACGGCTTATGATGATAAGTAAATAAAAATTACTGATTTTTTGGTTTTCAAATAATTAACCCTTATTTGTCGATACTAATTCCTGTGCGGCGATCGAGGAGCGACAGACGCAGCTGACTCAGCAGGCGCGTCAAACGTCTCCCGGAGGTAGTTCGGTCCAATCGACCCTGGCCCTGACGGTGGTGGAGATGGACCGGATTTTCGAAGATGTAAATTTAATTACTATATTTAATTAATGTAAATTTAGTTATAAATTGAATTTCTAACCATAATGTTTTTAAATATTTGTAGGTTGCCCCAAAGAAAAAGGGGCGGGTATTAGGGATGGGGTCCATCCGTGATACCCCGAGAGCTACGGCGACTGGTCACGTCAGGGTCCCAGATCCGGTTATCCGCCAGGAGATCGATCAGATGCGGACTTGTTACGAGACGAGGATCGACCAGCTCTACGGTCTCTTCGAGACATGGGAGCCGACAACCCGGTGCTCATGGCGCAGTTGGACAAGCTGCGGGCTGATGGGGTTGTCGGATTGTCTGCAACCGGGTCATCCACTAGGACGCAACCGCCAGTGTAGACGGACGAGGAGATGTTCCGATCTCTCGGGGTTGAGCCTCCTAGAGCCGGAGATCATGCGCCGGCGGAAGCATCAAACCGAAGACCCGGCAAGGAACACGTCCAGGACAATGGGGAGTAGGCCGGTGACGGGATCGACGATATAGATTTAGAATTAGATTTAGAGCTGTAGGGTTTTTTGTAAATTACAATTAATTTAAATTTGAAATTTGAAATTGTAAATTATTATTTTTTTAATTTAAATTTTAATTCGAATTAAATTTTTTTTTAATTTTCAATTATATTAAACGTCGTATAATCGTCGTAATATCTTTATTTAAAACCGTCGTACATTCGTCGTAAATATTACGACGAATTTACGACCAAAATGTACGACCACAAATACGACGATTATACGTCCGCGCTTTACGACGATTTTACGACGAAATGATTAAATACATTACGATTGATTTACGATGATTTTTGCGTCGTACATTTTACGACGATCTTACGTCGACCATTAACGACCACTTAACGACGGTCTAGGCGAAGACCAAGTCGACGCAATTCGATGTAAAATCGTCGTAAACTGTACGACGCATTTACGACGATTTGGTTTCCCTCGATGTTACGACGAAACGAAACCGTCGTATATTATACGATGATTTTGTCTATTACGACGATGACTTACGACGATTTCGTAATCGTCGGTAGTTCGTCGTAATAGCCCTATTACGACGAAATAACGACCATTTTGGCCGTCGTAAAATGATGTTTTTCTTGTAGTGCAAGACATCCTTAACGGTGAATAGAACGCCCTCCTCCCAAGCTCGAACGGATAACCTGATAACATACCGAACAAAGTTTGGACACATCAGGGAAAAGGTAATTCAAAGTCGCTCTAGGGTTTCGAGAGGAAATCTCGGGATCGGAAAAGTTAGACTGCACTCTTTGAAGTAGGTGCGGTACGTGTAGCACCACCCCGGTCCAATAGTTTTTGGCGACTCCATTCTGGACAGGACTGTCATCTCTACGGCGGATGGAAAGCTGTAAATTTCTCGGAGGTTCTGCAATTCGGTCTCCGAAGTGGGAGAAGGAATATGAGGACCAAACAACTCTTTGCAGATGTCCATCACAAAATATAAAAAATATCTGAAAGAAAACTCAAAGAAAAAAGGCAAGACTTTGAAGGATAGCTAGAACGAATCGGGTTTGTCTCTAAAAACCTAAAAGCAGTTCTACGCTAAAAAGTTAATCTAAGGCCGAAAATAAAGAGTGAGAAAAGGAGAAGTTACCTTGATTGGACCGAGTGGCACAGTTTTTTTAGAACGTGAAGGTTGTGAACGTAAAGCAGTTATCAAAATCATCAAGCGATCTCGCTTACCGCAAATCCAGCCCATCGAATATTCATCATTCCAAATAATAATCTCGAAAAAGAAGGAATTCGACGCCAATCACGGAGCTCGAAGAAAGATGGGACATAACGATAGATCTCCGCCGTCCATTCAAAATTCAAAATATTTGGGAAAATTGATTCGGGCTCATCCCTCAAAACGTAAAATGATAAAAAAATCAAAAATTTACCGCCTATTAAGTTCGACACTAGCTTAATGGGCTGGGGGGAATTGTGGAAGCTGGATTTCTCACACTCGGCCCGACTCACGAAGTCCAGCTTAAATATAATTCGAAGAATTGGTAAATAATATTTGGAGTTGGGTCGGATCAATAATCGGCCCAAATGCAAGATTTATCCCATCAGCAATTCGTGGATCAGCTAAGTGTTATCTCGCATGTGTGATATGGCGAGCTCCGAGATATTTGCTCAAAGTCAAAGATATTTTACTAACAACTCGGGGTTATTACAGAGACAGTATAACACGAAGTGGGCCGAAATACGCAGAGACAGTTCAAATCTTGAAAAAGTATAAAAAGAGCTCGAATCACATGAAATCAACAACTTTTCCCTTCAAAAAACTCTAGCAAAAGTAGTTATTCTTTATACTATTTCTTTTCGAAAAATCTTATAATTTCTTTTGATTAAATTAATATAAATTTAATTTCTTCAATATATTTTTATATTAAGTCTGAACCATCGTTATAAATCCTTAATCTAAAATTTATACGCAAATTTCTGAATGTGGAATTTAGCAATTACAATAACCAAATGAGTTTTTCGATTAAACTATAACCAAACCAAATCATTTATTTCGGTTTGGTTTTTACGGTTATGGTTCACATTGTTCTAGTGTAAGACCAAAACGGTACCATTTTGAGGGCGTAAAACAGTTAAGGGAATTCAACAGTTAACAGAGAGAGAGATACAGCATCAGACAAACTGTAGCTGCCGCCACTAACACAAATCATCGGAGATCATAACGATGAACATCGTCGCCTTGAGCAAACGTCTAATCTCTCCTTGTTTCTCCGATCGTCGTTCTCTCGTCGGAATCAACGATGTCCTCGCTAAAACTGTTTTCTTCGGTCGGAATCCGATCCTCGGATTTTCCGGCCGATCAATTCACCACCTGCGCAAAGCTGGGAGTTTCCTAGTCCCTCGTGTTTTCTTCGTTTCTTCACGCTCGCGAAACCTATCGACGAATGCTTCCTCTTCGAAACAACCTGCGTTTCTACGATGGTATTTGAGGAAAGTGGAGTCGCACCCTTTCATCACCAAGAGCGTCACTACTTCGCTCATTTATATGGCCGCCGATCTCACTTCTCAGGTGAGATCATTAGTGGTTAATTTAAGGGTTTTTGGTTTCTTCTTCTTCTCGAGTTTCATTACTAATTACGAGTTTGTCTTATGAATTTCGTAAATAATTGGAGTCTTGCTTTAGTAAGAAAAAATCCAATTCCTCATTGTCTCATACATAGAAAATTCCAAAATTGATTGGTATGTTAAGGAAGAAAAAGTTCCCAAATTTAACAAGAAACTAGATGATAAGCGGAAGAAATTTCGCTTCATTAATACTTTAGCTGTGTGACTTCACCGATTTTGGATAGACCCTTTATCTTGTTGCGTGACACAATCGTCGAATCTCGTTGTTGTTATCTCTTTTGAATTCGTATCTTTTAATTAAGAAAAGCTTTAGGTGTGTGCAGAATCTACTGAAATGTGCAGAATTTATTTTAAAAAAATGGTGCATTTTCATAGAATACATTGTTGTTAAATCTGTCTTTTAGATTTAAGAAACTTGGAAGTGAGAAAGTTTGAGGAGAGAAAGGGAGAGAAACTTTTTTCCGGAGCTTTGCTTTGATTGCTGAAAAAGCTTTAGGTGTCTGTCTTGGAGTGCTTATAAACTCTGTTTATCTTCATTTCATCTTATGCAGAAATGTAAAAGAAAAAGGAAACTAGGAGACCCTTTTGTTTTTGATTTGTGCTCTCTGACTCTCTACATTCTTTCAACAGATGATCACAATGCAGCCATCTGGTTCTTTTGACCTGATAAGAACAGCGAGAATGGCTAGCTTTGGGTTGATATTTCTCGGGCCGTCGCAGCATCTTTGGTTCAGTTACCTCTCTAAAATATTGCCAAAGCGCGACGTGTGGACAACCTTTAAGAAGATAATGATGGGGCAGGTTCTTTTCGGACCTTGTAGCAACACCGTCTTCTATTCCTATAATGCTGCTCTACAAGGTATGTATATCATAAGCTTATGGTTTGAACTTTGAAGTATTCTTTGCTTCAAATTTTTGATACTCATTGTGTGGTTGGTTCTGGCACGTTTTGGATCCATATTAAGGTGAAAATACCGAGGAAATCTTGGCAAGATTGAAGCGAGATCTTCTGCCAACATTGAGAAATGGACTTATATATTGGCCGGTCTGTGATTTTGTTACATTCAAGTATGTGCCCGTTCATCTACAGGTAAAACAGTTATCTATACTATTGCTTATTTTTTTCATATTTTTGGGATGAATTTGAGGAGCTTTTTAACTTCAACATGTAATCTTTTGGTTGCAGCCATTGATGAATAGCTCGTGTGCATATATATGGACGATATATTTGACTTATATGGCAAACCAGACGAAAGCTGACAGCTAAACAATGACAAGAATGACTTTTCTTGGCCACGCACAGTTGCATTCTCTTTATTTCATTGAATCGTGAACCAAACATCAGATATTAGTACAAGTATATTTTTTGGTATCTACAATGGAACAAAAGTTTTGGATCTTGATCCAACCTTAAATTTCTCAGGAAGTCCCAAAGTTTCTTCAGGATTTACTGCGAAAACTTGCTTCGTCTTCTTCTTTAACTTGTGTAAAAGGCAAAACTACTTATAAATGTTAATACACTCTTCTTAAAGGCAAACTTCAGTGTAATGGCCTTCCACTTCAAAAGACAAGTGTAGCTTCCGTGGGTCATTTGAAATTTATGCCTGGTAGATAGTCTAGTAATCATAATGTCGCATCTTATTTCAAACATTGTTTAGAAGGATGTGTTTATTAGAGTGTTGTCTCAGACGAAGGAGATTATGGACCCAAATGATTCTAGAACTTCCTCGGAAAAAAAAAAAAAAAAAATCAAACATTTAGCTTCTCTAGCATCGAGTATGGTCATTTGTAAGGCATTTGTACAACAACCTCAAAATATGTACAATGGTTTTGAGTGGTTAAAAGTATAATTAGAAATTTTGGGAGTTTAAATAGTTATTGTCAGGATTCGTGTCACTAAAATGATATTTTTAAGCTAAAACAAAAGTTTATTGGAAGCTAAGACCAGCTCCAATAAAAAGAACCTCTAAGGGGTTTTTAAGATTATTTTTATTGTATAATTTGCTAAATTTGGTTTTAAGAACCCCATTATGTGTTTAAGTTTTATGAATCTCCAATAGTAGAATTTTAAGTGGGATTCTTAAAAAAAACAATTATTTTGAAAATTTATTTTATTTGAGTATTTAAATGGTTTGTAACAAAATATTAATGTATTTCATAACACTTTAATTATACATGACATAGAAACATATAAAAAGTAGATGGAAAACACGTAAACCAGATAAACGATTAGTTGTAATCTTGACTTGTACCAAACTTCTGCTATATATGCTCTACTAAATCAGCTTTCAATTTTGTTATGCATTGTTCGATCACGAACTTGATTTCAAATGCCCATCAGATTTCAGAGATTTGAAGGGATATCCATAGAATACGTGAAATTCACTTGTGAAGTTCTGTTTGTTTCTACTTGTGTGAATTTAGATACATCAAACTGAGTGTAGCCATCGCGTTCGTCTTCTACTATCATATTGTGAAGTATTATACATGCTCGCATAATCTTTCCTATTTTTACCTTATCACAAATAAGAGCCGACTTTTTGAAAATGGCAAAGCGAGCTTACAATACGCCAAAAGCACGCTTTACGTCTTTACATACAGCTTCTTGATATGTTGCAAATAAGGATACTTTCGGGCCTTGTGGATTAGAATAGATTGGATAAATGTTGCCCATTTAGGATATATTCCATCGGTGAGATAGTAAGCCAAATGATACTCGTGTATGTTGACAAAGTACTTCACTTTTGGAGCTTTACCTTGTAATATATCATCAAAAACTGGTGAGCGGTCAAAAACATTGATATCGTTCAATTTACCTGGAGGTCCAAAAAACGCGTGTCATATCCAAAGATCTTGAGACACTACAGCCTCTAAGACGATTGTCGATTTTCCAGAACCATGTGTATATTGCCCTTTCCAAGCGGTAGGGCAATTCTTCCACTCCCAATACATATAATCGATGCTTCCTATCATCCCGGGAAATCCGCATGTCTCTCCAATATCGAGTAGTCGTTGAAGATCTTCTGGTGTGGGTCTTCTTTGGTACTCATCTCCGAAGAAATATATTATGCCTTCTACAAAATTTTCCAAGTATGAAATTGCAGTACTTTCACCGAAGGTGGAGGTATTCGTCAACTGCATCAGCCGCATAACCATATGCCATCATACGAAATGCTGCTATGCACTTTTGTAGTCGAGATAGACCGAACCTTCCGGTAGCATCTCTTCTTTGTTGAAAGATTGAACTTCATTTGAGAGTCGGTTAACAATACGCATGAACAAAGGCTTGTTCATTCTAAAACGGCATCGAAATATATAGGAGGGTATGTTGCATCTTCACTGAAATAATCGTTCCATAAGCGTTTGTGGCCTTTTCGCATTGTCTTTCAATATAGGCTCGTTTTTTCCGGATTTGTTGCAGGACGTCGATTAATAGCGGTGTTGAACATATTGTGGAATCTTTAATCCAAGGTTTCATCAAAACATTTTGGTGGAAATGTTTTTGTTTTTGGAAGAGAAACAAGATTGAAGATGGAGTTTGATAGAGAAACAAAGATTTTGGTAAAGTTTTGGTGTTTGATACGATTTGGAATTTGTTATTGTTTGTAAACTTTGTGTTTGATAAAAAATGGAGTGCGTAAACTTTTGGAGAGAAGCTTTGGTATAAAGTTTTGGAGTTTGGTTCAAACATATATATAGAGAAGACGAATAGAAAAAGACCAAAGCTTTGCTACACCAGAAACAATGACCCGTGAAACAAAACACCAAAATAGACAAGACTACAAAACAAAACCAACCATACAATGAGAGCCAAACATAGACAAAATAAGGAGACCAAAGCTTTGCTACACCAAAAGATGGTTTTCTATGCTCATATTTGCTGCACTAAAGCTGTGCTGCACCAAAGTCTTCATTTTCAAGTCCTTATTGGTGGTCATCCGACAACATCCCTGCGAGTTTGCAAGGGTTCACAAGCTCAAAACACAGTAAAACAGAAAAGGCTTTTGCAATGGTTCAAAAGTTGAAAAGCAAAACCCAGATAACATTCAAAACTTCATAAGCCAGTTCAAAACTTTTGCTCAGACACTAGTTCATACAACTTTTGCTCAGAGACTAGTTCAAAACTTCATAAGCTAAACCCAGAAAACATTAACATTAACCAAAACAATCTGAAGAACACAATGTAGACTAAGACGTACCTTGGCCCTGAAATCATGCACATCTGTAGGAGCTTCTTCTTTCTTCTGGTTCTAAACCCTCTTCTTCCTCTTCTTTAGTATCACCTCTGGCTTCTTCTCCAAATCACATTCTCCTCTATTATGCTCTGTTTCCTACGACATAAAGCAAAACCAATGAGTCCAAAACTTGTATACAATATTTGTCTAAGCCACAATGTTTACAAAGAAAACACTTTGATAGATATGAAAATCAAAGGCATAGAAGACATGAAAATGGTTTCATACATATGGTCCAAAACTTAAAACAGAAAAACAAACATCTAAAAAGACAAACAACTAAAAAAACATTACATATGGTCCGAAACTTAAAACACAAAGACATTCAACTAAAACATGAAGTGCATCATAGAAAGGAAAAACAAAATCTCAAGCATTTGACAATATGTCACTGATTAGCTTGTATTTTAAAGTTATTTCTATATCACTAAGTGCCTCTGTTTTTGCAAGTAGACTCTCCAACCACTTCTGCTTGTTGTGCTTCTCTTTCAAAGCAAAATATTTCTTCTTTATCTCCCACATTGTTTGAAATTCTTCCATCGATAACCCATCAGCCTCCACAGATGCTTCATTGTTCGGACTCTTTTTGTTTTCCTTTCGCCTTTGAAGCCTTCACACCTGGAGGGCGAGGCATTGATTCTTCCTCTGCAAAGTGTGAGCTTGCAGACAGAGTAGCTCCCTCCTCAGTTGTTCTTCTTTTTGCCGCTCCAGATCCTCTTTTTGGACACCATTTCTGATCATGTCTAAGCTCTCTCCAAGCATGCTCCAAAGTGAACTTAAACTTATGATCATTGAAATAGATATCATGAGCAAGCTTCATAACATCATTCTCGTTTTGTCCTGAAGCTTTCTGAGATGAAGCAGCCTCATAGCAACCCACAAACTTGCACACTATATCATTGATCTTGGACCACCTTTGTTTACAATGCCCTGCCTCTCTCTTTTCCATGCCAGCAACCTTGAGACTTGAAGCAAAGTACAAAGCAATCCTCTTCCAAAAGGCATCCGCTTTCTGCTCACTACCCACTATTGGGTCTTTGCTTGTATTAACTCACACACTGATGAGGACCACGTCTTCTGTGTGATTCCATTTTCTCCTTGATTTCCGAGGTCCTTTGGCTATGAACTCACCTTTACTTACAGCATCACACCACTGGGAACCAAGCACACCAGCTTCTGATTCACCAAGTTCAATACTTGGTGAAACACTATCATACCGGGTTGGTTCAAAGTTGTGTGTGTTTTGTTGGCTAGTTAAGAGATCCATGAAGCTAGAGTCACTTTATGGATTCGTAGAATCTATATGATTCTACGATGGGTGTTTAAACGAGAAGGAAATAGAAGAATAAAGGAGAAGGAAAGAGAGGAATAAAGGGTTTTGGGTTGTGTTAATGAAGGCTTTTGTTTCTGATGTTAGCATAAGCAATCAATGCAAAGTTTAATATATAAAGTTAGCTTTAAGTTAGAAGAGAAAGCTTGTGTTTGTGTTGTTATTAGTCATTGTCAAACTAAAGTCTCCACCTAACCTAGAACTACCACGCATTGATCACAGTGAAGCATTAACATTAAGCATTGATTCACTTCATACTCAAACCTAACTCTAACTCTGACTCAAAGCATTCAATCACATCCTAATCGTCATCAAACCTAACTCTAACTCAAGCATTCAATGGTTTCAAAGAAGGAGCTAATTACCTATTCAAAGAAATCTCACTCTATCTATAACTCTAACCATAGAATCACCATCTAATCCAAACCATCATTTGCAGAAATCATACCAAACCATCACTCGCAGACAATAAACCTTAAATTGAACAACAACAAAATGGATTAAAAGAAGAAGATAATAACCTATTCAGGGGAGCAAAAACCACCATAACCGCCGCCTCTTTCCGCCGTGAAAGCCGATGAGCTATCCCGGATGTCCACCTTCTCGAACCTGCAAATAAACGAGTCAATTTTTCATCAGAAGCAAGACATCGGAAACCAATTTCATTCCCTAATCACATAGAAGAAATTAATCACTAAATCCTAGACAAGAAACCCATAATTATCAGAGAAAACCGATTTCAATCATTTAAGATGATTCCCAACCCACTAATTCATCTACGAAATTTTTTCAAAGCAAAAACAATTTTGCAGAGATTCCAGCAAATTACCCGGATTTCCTTCGATGCAGAGCTCTCTAAATCCAGATTTTTGCACACCTTCATCACCTCCAAACGAAGACTCAACTCGATTCGACATGCATCAAAAATTTGGTGTTTTGCAATTTGAAGGGACTGAACATCGTTTTCTCCGGAAAAAAACGAGAGAGAGAGGTCGTGTGTTCAGGATGAGAAGAGAGAGAGTTTAATTGAGAAGAAAAAAAATTAAAAAAAATAATAATAAAAGCTACAACCAATGACAAGCTGACATGTCAGCGTCTCTAAGAGTATCTAAAATTTTTTAAACCAAAACCGTTTCTTAACATTATATTTTTAATTTTTTTTTGCAGCTTAATTACCTTAAAAAAAACCCTTAAGATCCTGCTGGGAACTGCTCTAAGAACATCTCAAATGGTAAAATTTTTAAAATAAGTGGAGGGATTCTTAAAAAATCATATAAAATAAAATCATATTAAAAAAAGAGAATGAGATTCTTAAAAGATGAGAGAAAGGTTCTTAAATAAGAAACTTTAGATACTTGAACTCCTCTAATATTTAACTATTATTTTATATATACATACAATGTTAAGAATTTTTTCTAAAAAACCTCCATTGGAGATAATCTAAGGACATCTCCAAAAGCAATCTCAAATCTTCAAATATGAGGTATTGTTCATTCCAAAAACAACTTAGAGCATCTCTAAGAGACACCTTATAACTTCAAATATCAAGTTTTATGCATTCTAAGATATACTTGAAAACCTCAAATTTTGCGGTATTGAATAGTGATACCTTATATTTGAGGTTTCAGTGTTCAATACCTCAAATTTGGGGTTCATGATTTTTATTTGCATTTTAGTTTTTTCAATTATATATTTCAAAATTAATATTTATTAGTACATTTTGTGTTTATCATTTTTAACTCTTTTTATTCTATGTTTCATTAATATTTCACATATATCCTTACAAATTTTGTTTGTACATATAAAATTAAATAAACACTCCAAAATAAAAAGTTTGCTTATCATTTAAAAATTTTAATTGGTCATATAAAGAACATTATGGTAGTAGTTTAATTGAGTAATTCGGTATGTGATTTGTAATTTATAATTTAGTTGGTGTGTTTTTATTATTTATTCGATATATATATATATATACATACATATATATATTGAGGTTTTGCTTTTATAGAAAAACACCATCAAACCTCAAATTTGAGATTTTGCCAACTTCAAATTTGAAGTCTTTTTTTGAGATTCCATAATATAGAAATTATAGTTAAAACTATAATTTTTTATGTGTTTAAATCATATAAAATGAGTGTCTGTTTATAAAATATGAAAATGATGAATTTTGATATATATTATATATATATATGTATATATTTATGAAATAATAATTGAGATAAAAAAAATCAGAAATCAGAACACCCAATTAATACTCTTCACATGTCATCAATTATCGCCCACATATCAACATTCACGCTGTTGAAAATTTTTAACATAATTTTTGCTAGATCACCTTATCTTTTCCTTACAGCATTCATTGCAATACAAAAAAAATATCAATTTGTTGTACTAAAGTTTACAACATGCCACTGTAAGACTATGTATGTTGGTTGATAGTTACAACACTCTGCATATCATTTTTTCTTTCTTCCACATTTTCTTATCTTTCTTCCACATCATAATTCAATACTCATTCAATTTTTACTTTCTACAATAGTTTTGTTTAATAAAATTACAACATCCTATCCCACCAATTTTATTTCATATTTTTATTTTCTTTTATGTTTTGATTTTTGTGATTACATATTATTAATAATAATTATCGATTAAAATTAAATTAAAGTGTCAACACTGATTTTGACATATCATCTATAACTAAAATTCAACACACAATTGTAAAGGTTTCAACTGTTGACAAAAATTATCAACGGTTGAAAAAACCACCATTACAAGGAGTCTAAATAGTTTAAGCTATCAACCAGAGGTTCACAGCATGATTGTAAATATATACTACGGTAAACCAAGAGGTCACATGATCAAGTGGCAACTGAGATGAGTAAAAATGTTAAAGGCTTCTGGACTTATTTGGCCCAGATTAAACATCTTGTTTATCTAAAAAAAAACTCTTCACCTTTGTCCTAGTTCTTTCATTTTTTTTTTCAAATATCATAATACTTGTGATTTTACAAAAGAGTTAAACTTAATATCCTAAGACCTTGCCAAAAAATGGAAATAAAAATCAAGGAAGCAAAACAAGTTGAGTAGGAGGAGCCCTTCATTGAAGCCACATAACCATTAAGTTACAAAAGTGTTGTCAATGTCTATTAATGGTGATCGTATTTTTTTTTTGAAGGTTATCAATGGTGCGAGTATTGGTGATTTTGAAGCTTGTTGTTCCTTAGTTGGTACACTGTTAATTGAGAAGCCAACTTCCTAATTAAGGACCCGAGTTGGGCTATAAGTGATGAGGTTTGTCCAGTCTATAAGAGTTGTGCATGAGTAAAAGATATAGGGAGTAAGTCAAAGTCTGATTTCTAGAAACAACAAACTTATATCATTTAAATTCACCTATAGGCCATGGATTAAACTAAGAATAATATCAATTCTATTAAAACAGAAACATTTTTTATGTCCAAATATGATTTCTTTCATTTTAGATGATTCTGTTTTTGGATAACTATTATTCTTATTGCCAAACAAATTAATTTGATATGATCTTAATAACAATCTATACTATTATTTACGAAGTCAGAAATCCATGTGTCATCTCCACAGCGATTCGTTTATGTGTCATTATTAAAAAAATTATGTGGCATTTTAATTAGTTCTGATAAGATGATCATTAATCCTACGTGTCAATATATGTGATATGGCTTTTTTTATCGATTATGGGCCATCAAGTTTATTTATGGCCCAGCATCATAGCCACTGAATCTATTAAATGGACCACCAACATAGAAACCCTAAACCCTAAAGCATTTATCCTGCTCTATATATACCCATATCGTATACATATTTTTTTAACATACAATAACCATCACCATCTTCTTAGGTCGTGTTCGTTTTTTTATTGTTCGTAAACGTCTTTTTATATATTCATGTTCGTAAAAAGATGTTTAAGAAATGTACTATCATATCTTGTATGTAATTACGTTTAGGAGTAATCAGTTATTTTTCGTAAATATAGATTGACCTGAGCTTCTTTATTTTTATTTTCTTAAACCTAGAGTTCATCCCACAAATTATAGCTGATTGGCTTGAACTTTGGAATCATATCTTCCAATGGTTCTAACAGGTAATAATAATAATTGTTATTAATTAGTTTTTTTATAAATTCAGAGTGTGCAAAAAATAGTTAACTTGTTATACTATCGTACTCGCAAATTCTCTAATTTATTATTTTGATCTCTCTAATTTATTATATTGATCTTTTTGGTAGGGAATCACGTTTTACCTTACCATCTCCCTTCGTCATAAATTATGTGGTCTGACAATGGTAACTCAAAAAAAAAGGAAAAGCATAACAAGTTTTTGACTTGGATGGAATGCAATCAAGTGTCTCAGGAGGCACAATTGCTATTTTATACCGAGTTTCCATCCAAATGGGTTTGGCATCCTAGAATCCAAAAATGGAAACCCCATATGAGAGGTACCTCCCGATATTGTGTTCTAGAGCCATGTCCCGAGCAGGCTGGAGAAGAAAGCCGAGCAAAGTCGAGCTAAGGATTGCAGAGGTATAAACCAAGTCTTATTTGAAGAGCACAACTCTAGGTGGTTTAAGTCATGGCATGAGAGACAATAAGAAGAAGACAGTAAATCGCACCGAGAAAAATCGTCTTCCACATCAATCTTCATTCAGTAAAAAGTGTATTATCATAAGAGACCTATATTGCTTAAGCCTTAATTAAAGTAAAGAGAGAGAGAAATTCCTACGCTAGGACAGTACAATTTTATTGTTGCTGAAGATTAGAATAGAGTATTTTTTTAATGGCACTTGTATAATCCAAGCAAGAGCAACCAATACAGAAAACAAATTTAATTATAGATCGGTTACTCTCGCAATGGCCACACCTAGGGATACAACGGCTAATGCCACAATTTGTGAAAGAACAAACTCTAAAACAAGGTTAAAACAAACAAAAAACATGTAATGAGAGTTCTTAATTAATCAGGTGAAATTTCACAAAAAAACCAGCATAACTTTGTGGAATAAATGTTTTTTTTTAAGAGAACAAACTCTGCAAGGGCATATGTTGGTGTCACTGTGATCTTAGCCATTTGATAGAATCTAACTGGACAAAAACAAAAGCTTTCAAGTATGGGATAAGAATATAAAACAGAGCACAATCTTTTTATCTCTTCAATGTCTGAACTTCGATCTACACAATTTGATTAATGCTATCAAAGGTCTATTAACAGCTTGAGCTATGAATCTTGATGCAAACATTACAGATTGAGCTATGAACCTGTTGTATTTGAGGATGGTATTAGCGAGACCAGAAGCAGAGGTCATGACAGCTTTAAAAGAAAAGAGAGAGGAGTACGGAGTTGTCTTTGATATAGGAGACATTGGAAGTAATTAGAGTGACTTTAAGAAAACTAGAAGTATCCAAGCATTGGAATGTGAATCAATCATTTTTTATAAAAGTATTTTGGATACTTTGGTGGATCCCATATTTATTTTATGATTTTGAGATAGTATAGCTGAGAATTGTGACATGGAAGGGCTCTCCTTTGAGAAGATGTCTCTATGTAGGGTATTTCAGAAGGACCATTTTTATAAAAAGCCGATTCAAAGTAGACTTGGATCTTTGGAAAATTACATTGATTCCAAGAGAGTTAATCATATGTGTTAGATTGGATCTTGTAATCTCTTATGAAATTTTATTATCACTGAATGCTTTATACGTTAACAAATACTACCTCAAACTAGAACTTGATGCAACTATATAAAAAGTGCTCAACTTCAAATGAAACAATTAAATTCCATTTTGTTCATATGAAGCTATAGGCTTATTGTGGAAAAAGAAAGTTGGAATATGTGTGACGTACATCACATTTTAGAGTTAACTTTAATCATTATTTTTTAATTGTTCACAATTATGAAAGAATCTGATGTTTTCAGCAGCAAACAAAAATGGATATCATATTATGAGGGGGTAATTAGCGAACTATGTCAGTATTAGTAAGTATTCGAAACACATGTATTTACAAAATGGTTCTTGCTTTGTGTAACTTCTCCGGCTACATTTACCTTTCATGAAGCTGAAGAAGAAGAAGAAGAACATAGTGAAGGTCCATTTAGTTGTTTTAATGCTACATGTGTAATGGCATGTGGTTCCTTTTCTTTGATGCGGCAAATTTGCTTTCATTTTTTTAGGGTTTTCATGTTCTGTTATACCATCTTCCTTAATTGCTGGTTTCGTTTTCTGACTATACATACATATTTGGATAGTCAGAATCGACAAAGCAAATTTTTTTCTTGGCTTGAGTGTAATCATGTGTTTCTCGAAGTTTATATGTCTCCATTATTCAGAAATACCTTCTAAGTTTGTTTGGAATTGTAAAGATGGTTGATGTTCGGATGGAAAAGCTAACTGATTTTTCTAATGGAAGAATAAAAGCTAATTGATTTGTCGACTGAAGAATAAAAACATGGAAGGATAAAAAGATGGGAAAGACAAAGATAATCATGAAGAAGAAGAGATAGGGAGAGAATTAGAAGAATAAAAATCGGTATAAACAATCGTAAGAAAAGAAGAAGACGATGATGGAAGATATAGAAGAAGTCGAAGATGATGAAGTAAAAGAAAGATTGGAAGCTGAAAGAGAAGGTTACAAATCAGAAGAAGAAGAAGAATAAGACAATGAAGGAAAAGGAAGAAGAGAACCCGGAAGAATAATAAGCTGGAGAAGACAAAGACAAGGAATAAGTAAATTTGAAAGATATCGAAGAGGAATTAAAAAGAAGAATCCAAAATAGATGAAGAAGAAGTTGGAAAACATGATATGACGAAGAAAATAAAAATAAAAACCAGAAAAGTAATAAGAAGACAGATGAGACGAAGATGTTAGAAGTAGAAAAATGCGGAGTAGAAGTAGAAGAAAATTGGATAGAACACAAATTGGATAAGACAGGAAAAAATAAACACGGATGAAGAAAAACTACAAAGAAGGCCAGAAGATGAAAAATAGGAAGTTGAAGAAGGTAAATATGAAGAATGAGACAAAGAGAAACCATAAAGAAGTCATAGAATATGAAGAAGACAAGAATAATGAAGAAGGAGAACATAGAAGAATAAATATAAACCAGAAAGAAAAAGAAGAAGAAGAGGCCGTAGCAGACGTAAATGATGAAGAAGTTAAATTCTATGAAAAAGATGAAGAAAAAAGGAAGCAGAAGAATACAACAGGAAAAAAAAAGATGAAGAAAAAAATAGAAATAGAAATAAGAAGTAGAGAAGGCAAAGATCATAAGAAAAATAAGTGAAAGACGAATTTAACGATTCTTTATTTTTAAATATTCTTAAATATTCTTAATCGGAGATAACATATATTGAATAATAGTTTCTATATATATAACAAAAAAACTATATTGTAGTCTATATAATAATTATATTTTTAATGCATTATTGTTTTCAAATTTAGATCTACAATCTTAATAAGTGATTTTCTGCTTGTTTAGGAGAAATATAAGAACCAACAAGGAGAGAGAATTATGGCGAAACGGGAAGATAGTTCCAACGATGAGAGATAGTCGTTTGTAATTACAATATTTGAGACAACAAAATACTATTTATTAATTTATCGATCAATATGATTTTTATTTGTCGATGATACATATGAAAAATACTGCGTACAATCATATGTAGATGAAGATAAGGATTGAGTGTTTGTAAAAAAATTCATATAAGCAATAAATTTTGTTGTTGCTGATGAACATGAAGCATTTTTGGTGTCTTATTAAGAATCTTGGCAGAAAACATTTCATTTCAAAATAATAAGTATATTATGAGAAAAATGAGTAATCGAAACTCTTGATACTTTTTATGTTATCATATAATATATTTGATTTTTAGCGAATGAAATAACTAACTTCAGAATTGAAATAAAATTTGATGAGAAGAATAATTAAAAAAAAATTATTGGTCTATTTGGATCATAGCTACTGAAAATCTAATTAAAAAAAAATAATAATCAGAAGAAAAAGTCGGAGAAAAAAACCAATACATAGTAGATGAAATGGAAGATAATGATACTTTTGATCAGGATCCTCTTCTAGATGTACCGCCCAATGGATCATTCCCTCAAGCAGAACTTTTTCACATGACATGAAAAAAGGAAAAGTTTCTCAAAATTATACTTACCAATGTTCGATTTCTACAAATTTTATAATCAGTTTTATATACATTACATGTCCGCGTTTGGTACGGATCTCCACCTAGTTATATTTTAAGTTCTCTCAACTTTTGAAATCAGCAAATTCTACACAAATCTAAATTCCACTAACTCTTTTAAAAAAAAATTGACAAAAATAAGCAAAAAAGAGAAAAATATGTAAAATATAATCAAAAATAAGAAAAAATAAAAAAAATAAAGGTTATAAATTAAATGTAAAACATCATCATTAACTACCGTTGATGAATGATGATTGGTGCATCTATAACCAGTAAAATTTGCATTTTGCCAACAAAATTAGAAACATTATTTTTTGTTTTCCGCTTAATTCGTAAAATAGCATTTTTTCAAATATGAAAAATATTGTTCTCTAGCTAAATGAAACTAACATTTTCAGTCAAAAAGACACAATTTTTTTTAACTATAATTGAAAAATAGAGTCAAACTGCCAAAAATGTGTAAAAGTATTTTTCAATTAAACCAAGAATAAAAAACGGTGAAACCATATTATGTAGGGTAAATTGGCAAAATACACTTTTTAAGTTTTTGAATTAGTAAAATACACTGCTTTTTAATATTTTTGAAAACTACACTTTTGATATATGTAAAAAAACGTTTTTGCCCAAAGTTAATTAGATAATTACGTATTTTAATGAAAAAACTAAAAATTCGAAATTATTAAAATTATGACTAATTTTTGTTTGAGATAAAGATAAGTAATTACTTAGTGTTGTGTAGTTTACAGTTGGATAAATCTTTCAAAAATTTTAAATTTATCTTACAAAATTAGTGTGTATATAAAGATGACATTAAATGGTTTCATCAAACAATTCAGTTTTCTTATAAAAAAAACAGAGCTAAAAGAAAACAGAGCAACATAGCTTCCTTCGATTTCTGGTAGTCTCTCTGATTCACAGTAACTATAACCGAGAATAAACAATAGATTGTCTCATGCAAAATCACAATGGTTTCAGAGTATTGGTAATGGTATAAATGTATACGTAATCTTTAGTGTAATACCTGCCAACATTGACGTTAAATGATATGATACACCAAATCTATCATACTATTTATATAAAGTAGTGTTCTTGTTTTATCAGATAAATAGTGATTGAATAGATCTAAGTGCACTACGTTACCTCTATTTTGGAAGGTACTGTAAGAACCATATTGTACGTTCATTTCGTTCATTCTTATGAAGCACATTTGACCTTCTCTTTTATTTTATTTTTATTTTTGATTTAAGATGAATGTGTAGTAAGAGAAACACAAAATCATCACAAACAAAAGCATTCGAGTCGAATATCATCTAAAAAATTTCTATGATAGTAGATGGTAAGACAAAACATGTTTGAAATGAAACACAATAAATTTAAAATTTATTTTTGTCGTCAAACATCTTTAATTAAAAAGGACATTCTATTTAAATATTATTTAAATTGGTTATAAGAATAATTTGAAGAAAAAAAATATATTATTTTGCATAGAATATCTGTAAATATATTCTAATTTTCATTGAGAAAACATTATGATTTAAATGTCAAAATTAGTATAATTATTATATAGGTTAATTTAGTCATTTTACTCTTTAATAAGTGTAGTTTTCAATTTTTTTTTAAAAAGGTGTAGTTTCCAAAATATAAACTCACTTCAAGGTATTTTTTCAAATTTTCTCTATTATGAAATCCATTAATTTTTATCGGACTGTTTAATTAAAAGTTAGTTATCTAGTTGTAAAATAATTTATATCATAAAATAAATTTACTAACATAAAAGATTGTCATTTTTGTTATTTTATTATTAGTAGTATTTAATTGAAAATATAAACAAACAAAATTGCATCAAAATGCAATATTTAGATAGCAAAAAAAACGAAAACAGAAACTAATAACATCATCCACATAAAAAATGAACATGCCTAAAAACAAAAATTAAATGCAATGGGTGAACATTTTTGTTATGCACCAAAAGAAAGAAGCAGAAGCTAATGTATTCTTTAGTATGACATCATTATTGTTCGGCTAAATTCTAAATCATTACGTGCTAGATTATGCAACTTGTTTATTTATATACTTATTTTTTCTTTTCATCTGAATATTATTAAGAAGAAATAAAAGTAAAGCGTCAGTTATTAGTATTACAGATGGAACAAAGGAGTGATAAAAGAAACATGATTTCATGTGATGGTAGATTTACCGAGAATATCTACAGTAAGATTTCCTTCAGAGCGACAGGCTAAAATGCCATAAATCAGGAAAAAGTATGCCCATACGCTATAAGCTAATAATTAATTTAATTTTGATTTTTTTTTAATATCGAAAATCCTGGAAAATTCTATTTTCTCCTTTACTTGTCTCTTTAATTACAATAAAACATGGGTGATATCCATCCATTCCACCTAAACCCTATAACCCGACCCAACTGATATTTATCCCATAATAATTATATTCTAAATTAATTAAAAAAATATATTATTTATGAGGATTTCTCCTTCATCGCTCCATCTTCTTCCTCTTCTTCGATCTTCATGTTCTCCACCACTTCGATCATCTTTTTTTCTGCTCACTTTCCTCGTCTTCTTGCCGTTTACTCACTCTTTATCTTCCGTTTCCGTCTCTCTCTGTCTCTTCTCTCTCACCTTTTTTCTCTCATCTTTCTCTGGTTTTTAACTCTTTACTCTCAATCAGACTTCCAGGTGATTTTATTTCTCATAGAGATAAATCACTTCAATTTTGGCTCAATGGATCTCCAAATTGTTATAACTTTTTTTAAAACACAGATTAGAAGAGTATTGAGAATGGGTTCAGGGAGAATGATCTTTATTCCAGAGAAATATGGTGAGAGGAATGAAAGGCGAGGTTTAGGTACGTGGATTTCAATTCCAATATGCAATTTTGATAACAAACAAAAGAAAAATAATTGAAAGCATTTTGATTGGGTTATAGTGTGTAACTAGCTTGAATTTTGAGTCATTTACTTATGATTTCAACGGGTAAATGTTCTTGGGTCGTATTATGATGCATTTAAAAGTCTACATCAGCAAATTAATCTCTTTCACATTCTGTTTGTCAGGAAAAAGCTGCAGATTCTTCAGCCAAGTCTTCATCTCATTTGAATGTGCATCCGAATGGTCCTTCATATGCTCCTCCTATGATGCCTATAGATACTGATGATGGCATTTCATATAAAGGTTTGTCCAAGAATCTAGTTTTTTTTTCTTTTCTTTTGAATCAAAATGTTCCAGATTGGACTAAAAGAGGCATATGTATCTTTGCTTCTTTGCAGTTATTGGTGGTGTGAGTGGAGATCTTCTTGAACAAAATTCTCAGATGTTTAATCAAGTTTCATCAAATTTCTCAGCTTTCCAGGTGAATGCAACTTCTATCTTTCAGCTTGTAGACTTTTGTATACTTCCTTGGGACTGGATTTGTTTCTTTACCTTGTATTATTGGCTTTTGAGTAATCCTATGATGGATATATTTATTTGAACTTTATCAGCTTAAGAGATTCTATCTTCCCGTTGCAGATACATGAGAACGTCAGTATCTTGTGCAAAGCTTGGGAAAATATCCTCGCAATCTTGAACGAGTAATACTTTTTGCCCATATATCTATAGATCATATCTCTGTCATTAGCTTTTTTTGGGATATGTCCCTCTCTTCCAACAAATATGTTGTTTTAAATTTTTGGTGTTATTAACTCAAATATCTGCTTGCTATGTTGATTGAACAATTGTGTGTTGTAGCTTGAATGATATGCCAGAGGTTATGAAGCAGATGCCACCTCTTCTGGTGATGGTGAACGAAGAGCTGGCAAATTCGATCCTCCCTCGCCCTCCCCATCAAATGAAGTCGTGATGGATGGATCTTATAGAGCTGATCGATTGTTAGTTCTGACCAAAAAACTCTCTCTAATCCGGGATCAATGAAGAAATTAATAAATCGCTGGATGTAGAGAGTTCCACTTGTGAAATTGATGATAGAATGCGGGTTTTCTCCTGACTCATAGAGTTTACTATACTCTTTATGCAATTTTAGTCGCCTTTAAAGGTTTTAGCAAATGGTTATCTATTATGAGTTGTTGGATGTTTTGTTTGATCTATTATGCGTTTTTCACAAAACAAGAAGAAATAAAAGAAATCAACCATCTTTTTTCATTTTTTGTTACATTCTATTTTATTCACTTTTTTATCAAATACAAAAATGGACAACTAAGTACAATTATGGACAACTAAGTATAATTATGGTACAATTAAATACAATTATGGACAACTAAGTACAAGTATGCACAACTAATACTAAGTACAATTTGGTACAAGTGGTATAACTATATAATTTAAAATTATAATAAAATTTAATGAAAAATTAGTTAGAAAAAACATGTGTGCCAACAAAAAAAAACATGTGCGCAACTAGGTAGAACTACGTTATGAATTTCTTCAGGGCAATTAGGTGCAATTAGGTACAATTATGTTATGAATTTTTACAGGGCAACTAGGTGCAACTAGATACAATTACGTTATGAATTTCTCCAGGACAACTAGGTGCAACGCGGGACAACTATATTTTAATTGTAATGTTAAAAACAAATTCTTAAAATTCTTACTTAAAAACCAATATAACTCATACTCTAAAAATTGTATCTTTTCACGTCTATACTAGAAAGAATAAAATAAAACTTTGTTTTGTTCAAAGAACCAAATTTTTTTGATTTCATTTGAAATAGCCCTTATATTATAAGGAAGTCTTTGACAATGTTATCCATCTTATGCAAGCGTCTATGCAAAAATATAAAAATAGAAAAATAATAACGTAAAACTCTTGGGGCTGTTATATAATGTTCGAAATTCTTGTGGACAACTAGAATATAATAATTTTTGTCGAAGGACAACTGAAAAAACTATAAAATCGATGAAAGGACAACTATTACAAATTTTGGACAACTGGACAACTAGGTACAACTATGTTGTCTGTTGTAGACGCACGTGTGAAATACAACTGGTACAACTAGTACAACTGATATAATTATGTAATTTAAAATTATAATTAAAATCTATTAAAAATTAATAAAAATACACATGTGCGTCGACAAAAAAGAACATGTGCGCAGTCAAAGTACCACGTGTGCCGTCAATTTTGTACATAGTTGTACATAGTTGTCCAGTTGTCCACAATTCTTCATAGTTGTCCTTTGGCGATTTTAGCATTTTTTTCAGTTGTCCCTTGATATAAATTATTATTTTGTAGTTGTCCACATAATTTTCGATTATTGTAGTCCATTTATAACATTTTCATACTACAATTTATGCAAAATCATAATTTTGGCTCTTTTCCATCATAAGATTGTTAACATTATCAAAGTCTTCTTTGTATCAGAAGGGATGTTTGATGTGAAACCAATAATATATATTAGAAAAATGATAATTTTATGTTATCCATCTTTTTAATTTTATTCCTTATACTTTACGACTTTTCTACATTTTTTTAAGTGGATGTTTGCTTTTTATATTTATAGTTTTATCATTATTATTTTCTAATGAAAGAATTACATATAGTTGTATATATGTGTCCAGTTATACCTTGTTTATTTCCATCCGGAAAGCATTTTCGGCCAAAAATGAAATCCTCTAGACTAGATTAACTTTCCTAAGTGTCTAGTTATCCGTCAAGGTAACATGTGCACCTATGTGCATTGTCAATTTTTGTACATAGTTGTACATAATTGTACATAATTGTACTAGTTGTCCCTCTCTGCAGATTTGCTGATGAACTCAGATATAATTATAATTTACCTAAGAACCACTATGATTCAACAACTATATTAAAAAAATTATCCATGCTAATCGTCAAATAAAACGGGGTTACCAACCCGATTCGTAATTATAATAAAAGAATTTTCAATCAACAATTATTTAAGTTGTCTTAGTTATACCTATTGTACCAGTTGTCCTCTATCTCATAGTTGTACCAGTTGTACTAATTGTCCTCTTATCTCTTAGTTGTACCATTTGTACCAGTTGTCCTTTTTCTGCAGATTTGGTGATGATCTCGGGTTCTAATTCTAATCTACCTAAGAATCACCATGATTTAACAACTGAATTCGAAAAATTATCTATGCAAAGACCTAATCGTCACATACCAACCCGATTTGCATCTAGAACAAACAATTTTGGCAAATCAAATCCCTAAATTTTGAAATCCCCAAATCTGTAAATAAAAACCTAACTGGATTTTAAAACTTCAACAATGGTGGTGGAGAAAGGAGATAAAATAAGAAACTGATTGCAGAAGATGAAGAAGAAAAGGAAGAGGCGAGGATTCAACGGCGAAAATGAGATTTGCTTGTTTTCAGAATCCACCGACGAAGAAGAAAAAGAGCATGAAAAAAAATTATTTTTTTTATTAATTTTCGTTTTAAATTATTAATTTTAATAAAATCAATTATTTTTTCACCAAATTCAAAAATGCCACAAAAACTTTCATTAAGGGTAAATTGGGAATTATATATATATTATGGCATGTAGATTTGTTTATGGCACAACAGATTATTTTTTTTCAATTTGTGGCATTACAGCCATTAAACCTTTCCTTCAAGCGAGAGGCTAAAATGCCATAATTTAGGAAAAAATAGGCTCAGAAGCCATAATCTAATAATTAATTTAATTTTGATTTTCTTTTAATAATGAAAACCCTGGAAAATCCTTGCTTCTCCCTTACTTGTTTCTTTAATTACAGTAATACCAGGGTTAAACCCACTCAAATCCAATGACCCATGAATATCCGCTCAACCTATTGATATTTTTATTTATCTCAAATAATTAAATAATTATATCAATATTTTATTATCAAACGAACAAAAATCTGTGTTCTTCTTCTCTTCGACGATCTTATAGCTTTTTCCAAAATCTCGCTGAATCTTCTCTCTTTGATTTATGGAGATCAATCCTTCGCCGCTGCTCCCTCCGTCTCCGAAACAGTGGTTCTCAAGAACGCAGATCTTCCAGATCCGTTGCGTCTCGGCTTCTGATTAGTTGCAGTTTGATTTCTCTCCGCCTCCCATCGATCACGATCTCCTTGTAAGATTTCTTCTTTGTGGCTCCTGAAATAACAACAATTTCCCCAGTATAAAACAGTATTGGAAGTCATTGCTGAAAGGATTTTTGAGAAATGGATTTCTGATTTTTGTTTTTGTTTATGGGACTCGTGAATGTGAAGGACAATTAGTGTTTCTGGAGGAAAAGTTTCAGAAGATGGTGTTATAAGGAGACTTAACATGGTTGAGATCAGGAAGAATAAGAGGGAGGAAAATTTGCGGAAGAAGAGACGCAAGGGGCTCTCGGTCGCAGCACAATCAGGACAAGATCTTTCTTCAGTGAAGCGTCTTCATTTGGTCGTCCTCTGTTTTGTGCTTGGTCTGATGTTTCAGAATCGTTAATGGTGGTAAGTTGATATAATCTTGATGCCATATTCAAGTTCATGCAACTTTCTCTGCTACCGCAAAGGTTACATGTCTGTCATGAATAAACACATTCACTTAGAATTTTTCACTGATAGTGGTTCAGATTATGGAACTCAGAGCAGCCATAATAGAATCAAATGATTCAAATGCGCTAAACCATATTCGAACCAGTGTTTCAGTTTATATTTTACGTGTTTTTTGATAAAGGTTTGTTTCAGATTTGTAAATGCAGGTCTCCACATTGAGATACATACCCTTTAAACCAACAGTTCTCACTTATTGGCTTATTAATGGTGCAGCGATCAATATCAGCAATATATTGACTGGGAAATGCTTAGCTAAGATAACACCAAACAGTGGACCTCCAAAAGAAGATGAGAGTAGTCGCACTTGTTTAGGGAAGAACTCAAAGCAAAGAAGAAACGCTGTTGCTGAAGCTTTATTCTAGGACGTATACACAAGAAACAGGTTCATGTGTGGTCTAATTGATTTCACATCACATCATCAGCGTTAGCCATTATGAATTTTTGGCTGTATTTGAGATGTTAGCTTGAATAGTTTGATAATGTTAACAATTTTATGATGAAAAAAAAAATATGATTTTGCATAACTTGTATTATGAAAACGTTGTAAATACATTACAATAGTAAAAAAATCCTATGAACAACTACAACATAATTATTTGTATCAAGGTACAACTACAGAAACTCTAAAATCGCAAAAGGACAACTATTAAGAATTTTTGACAACTGGACACTTAAGTACAATTGGACAACTATGTACCTAAGTGTCCAGTTGTCCAAAATTCTTCATAGTTATCCTTTGGCGACAAAAAAATATGTGCGCAGTCAAAATAACATGTGCGTCGTAAGTCGTCAATTTTGAACATAGTTGTCCATACTTGTCCAGTTGTCCAAAATTTTTCTTTATATGTTTAATTAAATTAATTATTAATTTTTTTAAAAAAAATTAGCAGTTGCATAAAGTTGTCCTTACTTGTCCAGTTGTCCCTTGTTTATTCACATCCACTAAGCTAAAGAACACGTGCCCCGACAAAAATAGACATGTGCGCAGTCAAAGTACCACGTGCGCCGTCAATTTTGTACATAGTTGTACTCAATTGTCCAGTTGTCCAAAATTCTTCATAGTTGTCCTTTGGCGATTTTAGCATTTTTCCAGTTGTCCTTTAATATAAATTATTATTTTGTAGTTGTTCACATGATTTTCGATTATTGCAGTTCATTTACAAGGTTTTCATGACACAAATTATGCAAAATCATAAATTTGCATCTTTTTCATCAAAAGATTGTTAACATTATGAAAGTCTTCCTTGTATCATAAGGGATGTTTGATGTGAAATCAATAATATGTATTAGGAAAATGAAATTTTCATTTTATCCATGTTATTAATATTGTTCCTTATACTTTAAGACGTGTTTGTATTTCTTAAGTATATACTTTCTTTATATATTTAATTTAGTTTAATTTTTTTTTTAAAAAAATTAATGAGTTGCATATAGTTGTCCTTACTTGTCCAGTTGTCCTTTGCTTATTCACATCCACGAAGCTAAGCCTCGACAAAAATAGACATGTGCGCAGTCAAAGTGTCACGTGCGCCGTCAATTTTGTACATAGTTGTACCCAATTGTCCAGTTGTCCAAAATTCTTCATAGTTGTCCTTCGGCGATTTTAGCATTTTTCCAGTTGTCCCTTGATATAAATTATTATTTTGTAGTTGTCCACATGATTTTTGACTACTATAGTCCATTTACAACATTTTCATACTACAATTTATGCAAAATCATAATTTTGCATCTTTTCCACCATAAAATTGTTAACATTATCAAAGTCTTCCTTGTATCATAAAAGGTGTTTGATGTCAAACCAATAATATGTATTAGAAAAATGATTATTTCATATTATCCATCTTTTTAATTCTATTCCTTATAGTTTTTAACCTTTTTGCATTTTTAACTGAATGCTTTCTTTTGATTTTTATAATTTTATTATTATTATTTTCTAATTAAAGAATTACATATAGTTGTACAAGTGTCCAGTTGTACCTTGTTAATTTCTATCCTGAAAGCATTCTCAGCCAAAAATGAAATCCTCTATACTAGATTGACTTTCCTAAGTGTACAGATGTCTGTCAAAGAAACATGTGCACCTATGTATATAGTCAATTTTTGTACATAGTTGTACCTAATTGTCCAGTTGTCTGAAAATTTAATAGTTGTTCTTTTGAGATTTTAGCGTTTACATTGATTTTCAACTATTAATTTTCAGTTAAGAGGTTTTCATATTACAAATTATGTAAAATCATATATTTTGTCTCTTTTGTTTCATAACATGATTAACAATATAATATAGATGAAATAAGTTATATGCTCTAAATATGAGATAGTAAATGATATAACATAGATAAAATTTCTTGAAATCCATTGAAATGTTTGTGTGGTTGATGCTCATTATCTCTTGAAAATAGAATAAAAGAATTCTCAATTAGCAATTATTCAAATTGTTTTAGTTATACATATTTTTACTAGTTGTTATCTATCTCATAGTTGTACCATTTGTACTAGTTGTCTTCTATTTCTTAGTTGTATCATTTGTACCAGTTGTCTTTTATCTCTTAGTTGTACCATTTGTACTAGTTGTCATTTTCTGCAGATTTGGTGATGAACTCGGATTCTAATTCTAATCTACCTAAAAATCACAGAGATTCAACAACTAAACTCCATAAATTACCAATGCAAAGACCTAATAATCACATAAAACTTGGTTACCAATCCAATTTGCATACTGAAACAAATAATTTTCACAAATCCAATACCTAAATTGTGAAATCCCTAAATCCCTAAATAAGAACAAATCACCCAGATTTAAAGCTTCAACAATGGTAGAGGAGAAAGGAGATAAGAACAATAAATTAATTGCAGAGGAAGAGGAAAAGGAGACGAAGACAAGGATTCGACGAAAAAGATGAATTTAGCTGGTTTTCAGATTCATTGACAACAAACTATCGGGAAACAAAATGAGCTCAAGAAAAAAAACCAGAAATTTTAAAAATTAATTATTAGTGTCAATTAAAATTATTTAAACAATAACAAATTTGGATAATTTCACAAATGTCACAAGAATCTTTCATTAAGGGTAAAATTGGGAATATACATAGTTTATGGCATCCAGACTCAGTTATGGCACCTAAGATTTTTCTTTTCCAAATTATGGCATTTTGGCCATTGATTCATTTCCTTCTCTTGAGATCCATTGAAACTTAATGTCTTCAAACTTTTTACTCCAATGCCATAGTTCTCTTATCCAATTGAAAACACCAAAAATTCAGCGATTCTCTTGTAAGAAAACTAACTAGATTATTGCAATCACCTTCAAAAATAACCTTCTTGAATACTTTAATCCAACAATTCTGCATAGCAATGATTGATGATGTTGTTTAATTATATATACTCCTTGATGGCTTGATCAGTCCTAATTATCCAACCAGCTTTGGACCTTCTTCTATGTGTGACAGAAGATCCATCATACTTGCACTTGAACCATTCTTTCATCGGTGTTCTCCATGTATTATGTGTTTTTTTTTTGCCAAATTATAAATATTTCATTGAAAATAAAGTTTAAGTGTTACAAATTGTTAAAAACAATTGATCAACCTAAAAGATTAGTCTCATGGCAAAAAAAGAGAGAAAACATGGAAGCAAATTCAATCGGTACTGAATCGACACTAAAGCTATGAAGCAACAAGTGTCAAGTAGCGATAAAGTGCTTGAACGCCCGAGGGAAAGATGAGACCAAGTCAAGATCAAAAGGAGATCCCAAAAGAAAGGACCGCGAACCGCCTATTTCGCAAATCGGAAGCTGTTTCATTCGGTAACACGAAAAAGAGCCATTCCTCTACGGAGTCAGAGGAGGCCCGAACGAAGACTGTCCTCAATGTCTATGGCTCGACGGTCAACCAACAAACAAAGATCCGGCACTAAGACGAGACTACACTAACTATCAAGCGAAGACTAGCAAGTTCACGCTACCAAGATACTTCCCCGATGTCACTAGCACTAAACAAACAACTTCACAGCTCAACAGCCTTACTACCTTCTCCGAAAACAAGACAAACAAGACACAAAACCGAACTTTAAGAAACCTCAATCCAACACCACCAAAGAAACAAACATGCCAACGAGAGAAACAAGCAAACAACCCATCAACGACAAAATAAGGAGCCACCAGAGACGAAACAAGATGAAATCTGAACAAACGCCACACTAAAGCGGCGAGCCTCCAATGCTCAGAACCACCAAGAAGCCACCGCCTTGAAAATGTCACCGATGCGGACTAACCTAAAGGTCACGCTAAAGGATGCCACAGCTCCGGAAAGCCCAAGGCGATGAGAGAAAACCAGATCTGAGAACACGCCGGGATCCGTCCTCAGAGATCCCACACCACGCGCCACCAACTGCCTAACCACACCACCGTGAGAGACACGGCGGACACACTTAGATCAAAGATCCAACACACTGTGCGCCACCGGATTTTCAACCGGAGGACTAATCGAGAGATTTGACAAGCGCCACACTCCTCTCTCGAGCCTCCACGCAGGACCACCGGAGCCCAGCCCACCGCAACACCTAGGCATTTCTAAACTAGAGAGGACAGAGGCCTCTCCGGCGGCGGCGAGGAGCGCCAACCACCGGAGAGGCAGAGATTAAGAAGTAGATGAAGACTCCTGAGCAGCAGCGGTGGTGAGTATGGGGAAGAAAGAGGAGACGAGCAGAAACTACCGGCCGGGGGAATAGAAAGATGAAAGGAGATCGATAAAAAAAATTTGATGGAGGCCATGTATTACGTGTTAACGCATGTCGTCGTGACGTACGTTGCTGAGTAGTGATCACAGCCTTATCAAAGAATTGTTGTGAGTCTAGCATCATTCTTTGCTATTACAACCGTTGTTCTTCAAGGGACGTGTTTCTTTTGGTAGAGTGGAATATTTTTACTCTTCCATAAATCATAATCTCCACATAATCCTTGTAGTTGATAAACCTTTGTTGGCATTAGATCCTCTTTTTGGTTGTTAGGCAAACTCATCTTTGTTATGCAAATTCATCTATATTTATATTTTGCAATTTAATCCAAAAATGATTAGGTAGAACTTGTATGAGATTAACCACATAATTCGCATTTCAAACCGAACTTAGGCCATGATTTAGGTACTTTTGCTTTAATCATAAACGTCCTCTTTGATAGTGGTCAATTATAAAATAAAAACATCAATTTTTTCTTCACATATATTTGTACTCGTCTTTTTCTCTCTTTTGTCATTTTCTTTAGCAAAATTTGAACACGAGATGTTTGCCGTAAAAAAAAACACCAGATATTTGTTTTTCCTCATTTCTCCACATACAATGAATTAAAAAATCATTTTGAAAACTAAAGCCATCAGTAGATCCCCACGTTGATATAATTAAGATCTACCGACAGTTTGATATATAATTGTCGTAATCAAAGGTATTCGACAAAATGACCCACATCGATTCTGACACGTGGCGAAAATCTAATTGAGGTTACTGACATCAGCATACCGGAAGCATAGAGACAGTTGCTTGCTCCTAAAAGTTTTAACTTCCTCAACTATAAAATTAATTAACTGAAAAACATTTTTAGTTCTTTTTGTTTTACTTTGAAAAAATTCACACAAATTTAAAGTGAAACAATATGTAAAATATAAATGATCACAAAAATTCAAAAGTTAATTAATATTTTATCAAAAATAAAAACATAAGATTTTTACAAACTGTAATTTTTTGAATATTTTTTTCATGGAACTAAATGAATATATAGTTTTTAGAAAGTCATTTTTGTCATCTAAATGATTATCTATTACAAATTACGAAAATAATTTCATCAACAATTTTACATGTTTATAAAGATCTACCACAAACGGTTATATCTATATTCACAATAAATAATTTTACCTTAAACACTACACCAAACCAAACTAGTTTCCACCAAGATATTCACTAAATTTGGGATATTTGATCTGCTTCAAAATTCTAAATTATAGTCTTTATAATTTTTCCTTTAGTATTTATGTTAGTCCACAATTTTACTGTTATTCAAATTCTTAGAATTGGATCTAAGCAAATTACCTATCAATCAAATATTAAGAATATTTTATCTTGTCCTATTAGAAAAGGGGACGAAATTTCTTTATTGGAACTCCACAAAGTTCTTTCACTATTTTAATTCAATATTGATATAATGTTTGGAGTTAATAAGATTATAACATAGAAAATATGCACGGCTGATATTTTTCATTTTCGTTAAAAAGTTTTTAATGAGACCAAATTATAAAATTAAAAATACAGCCATCTCACCGTTTATTTAATTGAAGCTATTGCTTGTAACGTCAGTTTTTGGGAGTTGGGTTTGTTCTACAGTCTCTCTCTCCTCTCTCTTCTCTCGTCTCTCTCTCCTCTCTCTTCTCTCGTCTCTCTCTTCACAAGCTCAAATGGCCGGCGTGAGATGGAGAGAGTGGTGGAACACGATGGCGTTCCCCACGCGGCGAATCTGGAATCGTTTCACCGTTCGCGTCGGATTCCGTCATAGCGGTAAGCTCCGATCCTACACCGTAAATTCTCCGGCGGCTTGTTGGACCTTCTTTGATATTGTTTTCATCGCTTTAAGGGGGAATCATAACGAAAATGAACTCCTCTGATATTTTTCATCAGAGTGAGATCAAGATTCATCAATTTTCTCATCTATGGAAACTGTCGGTGGAAGATTTTTTGCTAAAGAGATTCTTTGAGTTATCAAAAAACTTTACAAGCTAAACCTGGTTTGGATTGGAATATAGATCTTAAAGTGAATCGTGTGGTGTTTTGTATCAGATTAAATTTCAAGATTTTTTTTTTTTTTTTTTAGAAGTTGTTTAAACCAAATACTGTATACTCAAACTATCGTAATTACCCGAACTACCCGATACTTTTTACCAGAACTATTTAAAATATCCGCAAAAAACTAAATTCTTGGTTATAATTTTCATTTTGAATAATTTGGTTCTTTCAAAATCTAAATATACATAATATTTTGTGAATATAATTGTATTTTGAGTATTTCTGGTATTCATTTATCCATTGTAGCCTTTTTAGCCACGGTAGTCATATTAAATGACAAAAATACTCTGATTTTTGTATAAATTTGGTGATTTGTCTGAGTTTCGACAAGGTTTAGGATTCACCTAGGCTATCAAATAAGTAAATAATAAAAAAAAAATTTCTCTTCTTGTTCTTGAACAAATATTGAGTAATGGTCTTTGTGTGTTGCAGGACTCTTGAGGCTACAGAACGACGTGAGTTCTTGCGAGTACGAAGACATACACATCATGTGGAATCTGTTGCACAAGAACGAAATTCAGACACCAACACCAACACGTGGCGCTCGAATCCAACAACGGATCCAACAAAGGAAGAAAGCTTGTTGGAATCTACTGATCGGTTCATATCTTTGCCAAAGATTCTGATTATTATATATATATAAAAAAAATATAACCCAAAAACATTCCAAAACCATCGTTGTAACTGAGAGAGCCTTGACGGGTCCCCTGCAAATGTGGTGAGGTAATTGACATATTTGGCGAATAAGAAAATCCGAGGCTGCACAGTTTTAGCTGCTGTTATGTTCCATATCATGCCTCTATATATATTATATGAGTATTATTATCACTTGAGTGTTGTATATATGAAACAATTGTTTTAAGATAGTTTGGATACATCTATGTTCATCTATATGGTTTTCTGGTTTTGCCATTCACTAAAAAAAACAGCAAACTTGACTTAGTTCAAATTCTTTGAAATATTCTTTCAATGGTTTTTGTTCCGCTTTACGAAAATTGCTCTTGGACCCTAGACGCCCACAAATATTTTGAGAAAGGTTTATGTTAGATATCATACCTAAAACCGGGGAAATTACCCAACCAAAACTGGGGAAATTACCCAACTAAAACAAACCAAATTCCCCAAAATTTCTGTACCTAATTACCAGAACAAAACCTGAGTTTTATGAAACAGAATTGGTATTCATTATAAAGAAATCTTTTTAATTAAATAGAATATTTTTAATATATATAGAAAATACATTTAAATATACCAAAATAATATTGTACTACTTAAAATATTTATTAGTTCTTGCTTAATTAACGAAGGATCGATCAATTACTTGAAAATATAGCTAAGAAATTTAGGTAACTAGTCTCCATGTAAAAGTTTTTCTACTACATGGCTTATAATATTAATATCATAAAACTGGATTTTCTTCATCTCATTCGCTTTGATATAAGTGTCGTTTTAAATTTAATTTTTTTTGGTTCAAAATAGAAACTAATTTTGTTTGTTTTAAAAGAAAATCTCGTCTTTAAAACTTAGTGCAATTTCTTGTCACATATACCTAATTTAAACAGAGTCAAAATTAATTAAACAAAATATAAATTTAAAAGTCTCTTATTATAAAGAAACAATAACATTTATATTGAAATAAATGGAGGATAAAGTATACATTCTTGAGGATAATGATAAATTAATTAAAAAATTTAAATCAAAGGTTTTTTCTAGGAAAAGGAATAATAGTGGTATCCAAATTGGAATCTTTAATATTTCTCTTTGTAGGAAAAAAAAGACACCTTTATTCCATTAAACAGATGAGATTTCCAATGTTGTTGTGGCCAATGAAATTTTTCATTATTAAAAAAAAAAAATTTCAACAAACGAATCCATATAGAAAGATGAAATGTTAGAATCAATTGGTTAGATACTGATGTCCAAATAAAGTTAACGTTTACTCTGTGTTTGTTGCCATATATGTGTCGGCTACTTCTGGTCTTTATAAGAGTAGTAATCACTAATCAACAAGTATTGTGTGATGATGTGATTGCTTTTTCTCCTTTTTATGGGTAGACATTTCACCTAACGATTAATGACGATTCATTTTTTGTTTAAGTGTAACTAACTAATTTTGGCTTTTCTATAAAAGTCAATTATATATATATATATATATATATATCTTTTCGTGTGATTCTCTTATAATTTTATTCGTATCAAACTTTAAATTGTGGTCAATTTCAGTTTGAGTATTTTTTTTTTTTGTTAAAGAATTTCAGTTTGAGTTCTGAAAGAAGTATCGATATTCTACGTCAGTTTAAAGTAGAGATCATGGAGTTTCTGGTTTCTCTTTACCAAATAGAATAGACCTCGGGATTTCCACATGACTGCGAGTGGCTCTATAATATTTAATGTACCCTCACAAGAAAGCTGTTATATAATCTCTATATTATTATTTGAGTAAAAATTTATAAAAATAAAATTTAATTTATAAAATATTACAGAGTATTTTACAAAAAAAAAATTGTAAAATATTGTATAACTAAATCTTAGATATTAATTGAATAGACCATAGAAAATTTTATAAACCAAATTTGCAGATCTTAAATAATAATAATTTGGACTAAAATATATTTTAGAAAAAAATTTCTAATGCATATTTGGGAAGAAAATATACGAGAGAATATAATTATTATTATGTGAATATGAGAAAAAAAATTAAATCTACGAGGAAATACATATATGAAAAAAAATCTACGAGACAATATAATTATTATTATGTGAATATTAACAAAAAAAAATCTAATCTACGAGAGAATGCATATATGAACAAAAGAATCATACAATATGGTAACGCTCCAAAAAAGACTAAACTACAGATAATTATACGGGGTAATCTACGAAATCTATGAAGAGAAAGAAGAATGCTTCAAATACACGAGTTGGAAGAAATCCACCATAATGCCTACAAAAATTCCAAGATATATAAGGAGAAGACGAAGGCGTATCACGACAAAATGATCATACATCGGTCTTTTGCTCCAAATGACAGGGTTCTTCTTTTCAATTCTCGCCTTAAGTTTTTTCCAGGAAAGTTACGATCAAGATAGTATGGACCTGTAACAGTAAAGGAAGTCAAACTGTATAGAGCACACATTCTTTGGGGTAAGAAGAGAGATACATTTGTGCGAGGCAACCATACCTCACAGAAGAAGAAGGAAGAGAATAAATGCTCTTGGCAGATCCACTAGGCTAAACCATCATCAAAGTCAAGCTAATGACTTTAAGCAAGTGTTTAGTGGGAGGCAACCCACTTGGTATTTTACATATCCCCTTTGATTTGCATTTTTTATTTTTGCTGCTTTGTTTTTTGTCTTCTGTTATTTCAGGTTTTTAAGCGAAGAACGAACAAAAGGTGAACAAAAATCACGGACCAGAAATCACATCAGGAGCCGCGGAATATAGCCAGGTAAGTACACCTAAACATGCCAAATTTCAATCCATCATTATTCATGTCCTCTCAAAGATTTCTCACACTGGGGGCAGTGTGATTTAAGTCTGGAGGAGGATGTTCATCATTTATTAACGAAATTTGGTTTGTTTTGAGTTTGTGTTTCATAAAAAGTTTTCAACAGGTTTTCAAAACAGGAACGCCTAAAACAAAACCATGTGCTTCTAGACTTTACATGCTAGTTCTTTTTGTGGATAGTACTAGACTAGGCGGTAGCTAGAGTACTTGCACTACGAACTCTCACCAGAAGATTTCTATTCATGGAGATATTTTCTACCAGGATACACTAACTCATTTTACTTGAACTTAATCTTGACATCTAATCTTCTCATCATTGGTTTTAGCAGGCATCATGATATACATCTAGGACATCTTCACCTTATTGTTACCACTCTTTGTTGTCCTAGATGGCCAGTTCATCTTTAACTGGTACCACACCCTTTACCCAAACCTTTATGTTCAAACTTCATGCACTCTCTCTTTTGTTTGTATCGACAGATATGTGCAAAAACGCCGTAGAGGAAGGAACAACATAGTTTCAGTCACTCAAGAGAAAAATTGAAGGAATTTGGGAAAGTGAAGTATCAAGAATCTATCAAAGTTTAATGGTGCCTCAAAAAGCTTGAACTCAAAGGTAATTTTCGTGCCTCCTAAGACCATCCGCAACGCTGAAACGTTAAATAGGTTTCTTCTTGATTTTTTTATTATTAAATTTGAAGAATATAAAAAAGAGAAAGAAAGATAGAGAAATTGGTGAGAGAAGAAAGAAGAAAGAGAAAGGAAGAATTTGTTTTCTGACTAATTAAAAACTGACATGTGGCAGAAGAAACGTTTCTAAATGTCCCTAAATAAGAAACGTTTCTGTATTTTACAAAATCCACTTCAATTTTTATATTAATAAATTTCTGTTAAAGATGCTTAAGAGATGTGCGTGGAGGATGCTCTAAGACTCTACATTCAAAGGCATTTTCCTTTTTTTCAAAAAAAAAAAAAAATAAAAGAGTGAAAAGAAAGGAAAACAGAAAGCCTAAAAGAGTCTAGGATGGCCGAAATCATTTGAAGCAAATGCTACAAGTATTCATCTGTGAGTATTAGTTTTAAAACCTGGATAAAAATCTAAGTCTGGGGGAGTGATGGAGAGGCCTTGAAGGAAGGAGATCAGAAACCTTAAGGCAAGAGGAATATGACTGGAAAATATTGATATCAACAGCTTCATCTCCTCTTGCTGTTTTGCATAATGTCTTGTCTCTCCAAGAAAAGGTAACCCTAAACACTAAGAACTTCACCCCTAGAAAGCCATTTTTGAATACCTAGCATTGATTTGCTTTACTAAAGTCCTTTTGATGAGAACCACTTGAACATTTGAATTAATGTTTAGAGCTAGTTGACTGAAAAATAGGCTTAAGTGTCTAGACTTTCGTATGACGGATCAACAGACTAGTTATGCCTGTATTTTGGTGAGAACTTTCTAACTATACCTGACTTGAGCATAATGATTGATTTTAGTTTAGAAACGTGGCACTGGGATACTGTTTAGTTCCTGCATCTTTCAAACCTCTTTCCTAACTTCGATTTTTGTTTGGGGGCAAACAAAGGTCTAAGTCTGGGGGAGTTGATAACACCTGATTTTGACCACTTTTATGGATCACTTTTAATATTTTAAGTTGGTGTTTTTACTCAGTTTTTAAGCGATTTCTATGATTTAGAGCCTCAAAAGAGTATTCAGGATATTTTAACAAAAGGGATGCACTTGAGAGCAAAAAACACAACTTTGGATAAGTTCAGACCGTCGGAAGTTTGGAAACAAATGGAGGTCTTACCACCGTCTGATCATCCCCAAACATCTGTGCACTTGCAGATATTTAGGGTTATAAATTTAAAACGTGAAGCTAGAAGTAACTCTTGATTCTCTTAGCATCAGATCACCATTAGAAGACATTGACAACACTTTTGTAACTTAATGGTTATGTGGTTTCGATTAAGGGCTCCTCCTACTCAACTTATTTTGCTTCCTTGATTTTTATTTACATTTTTTGGCAAGGTCTCAGGATATTAGGTTAAACTCTTTTGTAAAACCACAACTATTATGATATTTGAAAAAAAAAAAGAACTAGGACAAAAGTGAAGAGTTTTTTTTAGAAAACAAAATGTTTAATATAGGCCAAATAAGTCCAAAAGCCTTTAACATTTTTACTCATCTCAGTTGCCACTTGATCATGTGACCTCTTGAAATTACCTTAGTATATATTTACAATCATGCTATTCACCTCTGGTTGATAACTTAAACTACTTAGACTCTTTATAATGGTGGTTTTTTCAACTGTTGATAATTTTTGTCAACAGTTGAGAAACCTTTACTGTGGTGTGTTGAATTTTAGTTAGAGATGATATGTCAAAATTAGAGTTGGAACTTTATCGATAATTATTATTAATAATATGTAATCACAAAAATCAAAACATAAGAGAAAATAAAAATATGAAATAAAATTAGTGGGATAGAATGTTATAATTTTATTAAACAAAACCATTGTAGAAAGTAAAATTTGAATGGGTATTGAATTATGATGTGGAAGAAAGAGAAGAGATTGTGGAAGAAAGAAACAATGATATGCAGAGTGTTGTAACTATCAACCAACATACATAGTTTTACAGTGGCATGTTGTAAACTTTATTACAACAATTGATATTTTTTTTGTACTGCAATGAATGTTGTAAGAAAAAGATAAGGTGATGTGGCATACACTATGTTGAAAGATTTCAACAACGTGAATGTTGATATTTGAGTCAGATTTTTTTATCTCAATTATTATTTCATAAATATACATATATATATATATTATACCAAAATTTATCATTTTCATATTTTATAAACATACACTCATTTTATTTGATTTAGATACAGAAAAAATTATTTTTTTTTTACTATAATTTCTATATTATGGAATCTCCAAAAAAGACTTCAAATTTTAAGTTGGTCAAACCTTAAATTTAAGGTTTGATGGTGTTTGTCTATAAAAGCAAAACTTCTATATATATATATATCGAATAAATAATAAATTCACAGCTACTAATTTATAAATTACAAATCACATACCAAATTACTCAATTAAACTACTACCATAATGTTCTTTATATGACCACTTAAAATATTTTTGAATGATAAGCAAACTTTTTATTTTGGAGTGTTTATTTAATATTATATGTACAACTGATTTTGACCACTTTTATGGATCACTTTCAATATCTTATGCAGGTGTTTTTACTCAGTTTTAAAGGTTTTATAAGTGTTTTCCATGTTTTGGAGTTTTAAAAGGCTTTTCAGGAAACTTGGGACTTTGGAGTGCATTTTGGAGCAAAACTACAATTTTGGATAAATTCAGGCCGTCAGAAGTTGGCAACCAAAGAAGACCTTCTCACTGTCTGATCATCCCCAAATTTGGAGACATTATAAAGGAGACAACCAGCTTTCCAACACATTTGGAATTAAATCAATCCAACGGTTAGATCTCAAGATATCATCAATGCACTGAAGGCCGATCAACACAAGCCCAGTCAAGCACAAGTGCTTTCACCCGCGACCAGGCTTCTTCCCACCGTGGCTCAGGAGGTTTCACCCCCGGTGGACCTATGTCCGAACCTCAGGAGTCAAAATAAGGCCCAAGACACTTCCTGCACTCATTTTACAAGCCCTAGACGCCCAAGACTTGGAGAAACACTATAAATACTCATTTTTAGGTCTTTTGTAAGGGATTCTCTTTCTTCTCCTTGAGAGAGAACTCATTTATAGTTTTAGATTTTATTTTTATGCATCTGTAGAAGCTTTTCATCGCCATACTGTCTTCAATAAGACAAGTCTTTCTGCAACTTTGCTTCTTTTATTTTTCTTCTTCGTAGTTCAAAACCGATGATGATGTCTACCTCAGCCATGTCTGAGTAGTCACCTAGTTGGGTGAAACGGTAATCCAAAGGGACCCCATGTTCGAATGACATCTAGGTTTTAGGAAAAAGAATTTTGATTTTTAACATGATTCTCTGATATGTCTATATTTTACATCATTTAGAGTGCATTTTAGAGTCCTCATCATGTGCTTTCCCATGTAAATTGAGTCTTTAGGCATGAAAATAGGATTTAGGGCTTGCATTAGGTCCCAAAGAGTTTTGCATGTTTTGAGGTCTTTATCAGGTGCTTTGGGAGTCATTTGGAACTTAAGAAGAGGAGCAGAGAACCGCTTGGAGGAATTTCTCGGCCAAATCGCGTACCGGACGGACAGAAACCTCGGTCAAAATCCTTACCGATCGCTCATCCTCGGTCAAAATCCTTACCGATCGCTCATTACCGACCAAAAAGCTTACCGATCGTTCAGCACCGACCAAAGTCCGTACCGATCGACCAAAGTCAGCCTGGGTCGAAGATCAGGCGTTAATACCGCGGGTCGAGTTTTGGCCGAGGCGAAAGAATTTTTACGACCAAAAAGCTCACCGCGGTACACAGCCCTCGGTCATTTTTCTTACCGCGGGAAACTTTTCTCGACCAAAATCTGTCATTGTCTGCGCAATTCAAAGATCAGAAATCCGGGGAACCTTCCGGTCCGAATCAGTTGGCGGGGTCTTCAGCAAAGTTGGAGATAATAAAACAAAGATCCCAGAACAGTTAGAATCATCCAATTCGGACCAGTAGGGAGAAAGATACAGCTTCCGGAAGATACATCAACATTACGCGCATCCGAGAACTGAACGGCGAAGTACAAAGGTCACGGCGGACGGAGCCTTTCCGGACCAAATCAGCTTACCCGGTCTTCATCAAAGTTTGAAATCTGTGAAAGACCTTTTCAGAACAGTAGGGATCGCTCAACTCGGACGAGTGGTTTGAAAGATAAAGTCTCCGGAGTTCACATCGGTCCGAACAGCTTATTTTCCGGTGATTTCGATGCGGTTCAAAGATGTGAAGTCCAGGAAGACTTCCACTACCCAAGCTCCGACGGTTTCTTCACCAAAGTTCGAGTTTATTGAGTCACCTTGACTATGAAACTGGTCTCAGAGCATTCGGAGTCGTGGGTCGAAAGTTACTGCCGCCGGAAGGCGACATGGTCGATACGGGCCCAAATATGTTGCGATACGCGCTAAGTGTTTCTTCAGGGCTCGGCATCATTACCTCGACATCGGCCAAGTCAAGGCTCATATTTTGGAAGTATCCTGAGCTAGGCCTCGTACAGATACCTCGGCACGTTGGGATCAAGGCATGCACACGTAAGAAAAGAGCTGGAAACGACTAAGTGTTGAACATGCACCTCGGTGTAGCGACCTCGGCGTGCATGCCGGACCCTGTTCTCCCGAACCCCTCGACGTCCAAGCACCTCAGCATTTTATCCCGAGGTCCATTGTCACAAGCCCAGAATCAAGAACAAAGCTGCTCAAAAACACACACGTGAAGATGGATCAAAGACTAGGGTTCATGCATGTTCTTGCCGTGTTCTTCACGAGATCTTCATTTGGATCTGGACTCACGTGCGCTCCTCGACATGAAGACCTCGGCTTCACTCTCCGACACACCGTGGCACTCACCCATCAGCCCAAGAACGCGGTTCAGTACCCGGTTTGTTCCGGGCTGACCCGCGACACTTTACCTTTGCTATATATACATTTTGAGACTAAAAACCTAATCATCTTATCTCTTATCTGTTTTTAGCTTTAAGAACTTGCCTCTTTGGTGAAACTGGATGATTCTAATCCGATATCTCGCTTTTGCATGAGAAATCTTGTTCTTTCTTTATTTCTTTGATCATCTAACATTAAACTCCTCATCATGACCAGCTACACGTCTTGCAAAGGACTTAGTGAGCTCGTTATGATTAGTGAGTAGTCGTTTAAGCGGCTTTAGACGAGTAGATTAGGGTGCTTTCAAGGTAGATTAGTGGGTTTAGGTGTCTAGTCTTGCATGTTTCATTCTTTAACCGACGAGATCTCTAGGCTGGATCCAAGCACATCACTTGAGGTTCAGATCTGAGACATATCTCGCATCAAAAGTGTTCGTAGAAATGTCTGAACCACTCGGTTATGGGTTTAAGAGTCTTTCATCACGAGAGTGATAGTTCGTTCTCTTAAATGACATTTTTGAACTGATTCTTATTGCTGATTGATTCGATGCTTCTCAAAAGACATTTTTGGTATGAAGGAGGATCAGTTTAGATGCTTAATACTTTCATGAGAAGATTAACATGCCTTGAGTTCAAGTTAAATGAAACTGCTTGATGTTTTGATACATTAACCAACTAGTTGAACTTGGAAGCATCCCGAGTCAAGTATCTCGTC
>NW_006256852.1:2345304-2380398 GCF_000478725.1 Eutrema salsugineum | reverse complement strand
TTTGTGAGCATAGCGGATTGCTGGGTTTCTTATCCATGAACTCTTGCATCTTCCTCCTCTGAAGCTCCCAAAAGCTATTGTATCCAACAGGCCAGTAATCATGTGATCAGGGTAAGTGAACTTCAACGTCTCATCCTTTGCAGGTCTTGGAAAGTCAAAGATCTCATCTAGTTCCTTGAAGCTTACTTGGTATGGTGTACCATTGACTGTGAACTCTATGTGCCCAAGACCATTGCCCTCTTTGATCCTCTGATCTCTGGGGCCATACCCACAATTTTCAAGGGATGCCAGAAACTCTTGTGTTACTCCATCATGAGCCATATCTTTCATCTCAAAGAATCCACCAAATCCCATGTTGTTAAAAATCAGCTGAACTTCTTCAAGTAGCCCCATCTTTTTCAGCAGATCCATATCAGGGAACTTGGTTTGCAACACCTTTACATTCTTGAACATAGCATAGTAATCATCAAAAGTTGGTTCTTGGTCTTCAGGTTCTGGTTTTGTCTTTGCTTTCTTAATCGGCTGCAATGCTACTTCAGGATCACTCTCTGTTTCATCTTAATCTTCAGCCACATCCATCTCTTTTCCTTTCCTTTGAACAGCTTCAACCAGCGTCAGTTCTTTACCAGTATTCCATGAAGTAGAAGCCTTGGTATTCTTTGGTGCAGCCAATTTCTTTACTTTCTTCTCAGCCGGATTCTTTGGCTTTCCTGTTCTCTTCTATTTTCCAAAAACCTTACGCCCAAAGGGTAGAATCTGATCCTCTGAAGCTCCAGCTCTTTCTTGTTTCGATTTCTCTATGGCCGCGGTTATTTTTGTCCCTCCCATCCTGCATTTGCTCAAACAGCTGTGAGCACCAAGGCAAGAGAACAACAAAAGTTTTCCAAAAATTTACCAAGTTCAGGGGTGGTACAGATCGATTTCACTAGAAAGGAATGTGTCTTTAGCCGGTCAAAACTCAATAGACCCAAAGCAATGGCATGAAGCAATGCACACAAAGAGTTCAGCTTGAAACACAATTTCTAGAAAAAAATCAGAATAATTGATGAATTTAAAGAATTATCTCAAAAATTCCAAGAACAGGTCATTCTCAAGCAAGTTTCATGCGTTTCCTATCCATTCTACTTGCACAACATTCACAAAATGATTCCAAGGTATCAAGCGGCCTATTAAAATCGATTTCATGTATTTCTTGTTCATGAACAGTACATTAGGACATGGAAAAGGTGAATTTTAACAGACAAAAATACCTTGGAATCTTCAAAGTTCGAGTGAAACACGAATATGCAGCAAGAAACTAGGCAAGGTTACGAGTTCAATGCAGTTGGAATTCCTCAATTTTGTTCAAGAACGAGAGAGATATGAATGTTTCAAGTTCAAGAAATGAGGAGAAGATAGCAAACTCGTGTGAGGAAGAAGACTGTGGTGGGGAACAGCTGTAAAGGGCGCGGCTTTGACCGGTCAACGTCCGTACGGTCAAGATTTTCAAAAACTTTTGCCTCGCCTGGTTGACCGTGGCACGTGACAGCGTCAAACGCCGAAGACCTGCGTGTTTCTGTCGCGACCTAGAGCATCCCGTGTCATCGTCCTCGCGGCATTTCCCGAATGAAGCTTCTTTGTCCAACATGTGCCACGGTCTAATCACTCCACGTGCAAGCTGACCGCGTCAAACGCCGAAGTTTGGTTCGTCCATTACTCCTTTGCCACGGCCGGCCTCAAGCCCGCGTCTCCTGACCGTGGCAAACCCCGAAAGCATGCAACCTTTGCCATGGCCACACTTCAAGACCGTGATTCCTCTCTCGTGGCTTAGCTAAAAAGCTTGCCACGCCTGACATTTGACCGTGGCCGGCTACCAAACTCAAGGCCGAACATAAACCTTTGCCCACTTCTTCATTCCTTTTCATCTTGCAATCACTTTCCATGAGTTCAAACTCAAACCTGTGACCTGTAGACACTAAACAAACCTATCAAAACATCCTAAAACATAAAAAAGAAAGAAAGGAAAAGATTAAAAGCATATTTACAAAGGATAAGCTTGGGGTGTCTCCCAAGAGCACTTTGTTTAAAGTCTCTAAGTTTGACAAGCCAATACACTTTGTAGGCGAGTTTGATGAGCAAGGGCCAAGTTTTGATAATGTAAACGAAGATGGTCTAACTCAAGAGGAGCTGAACTACATAGGGAACCAGCAGAGGTATCAGCGGTTCAACAACTACAACAGTAACCCAAACCTCTCATACAGAAACCCAAATGTAGCTAACCCTCACGATCAAGTCTACCCTGCTCCGCAACAACAACAAAGCTACGCTCAAAAGGCTCCTTATCAGAATACCTTCCAGCCCAAGCAACAGTTTGGTGGGCAACAGCACGGCTACACTCAACAGAATCAAGCAGCTCAGGGTAACAACTTCACCAGCCAACCGCAGCATCACAAGATTCCACCAGGGTTCAATCCGCAGCCGATGGGTAATCAGCGACAGCATCAGGGAACGGGTCTGAATCAGATGGGAAACGACGTCTGTGGGATATTACAGCAACTGTTACAGGGTCAACAGAGAGTTGAGAGCCAGCACGCGACAATGCAGCAAGATATCAGAGAGCTTAAGCAGAATCAAGCCTCTACATCATCCCGAGGCCCGGCTTTACCAGGTAAACCGGAGCCAAACCCCAAGGAGTATGTGAACGCCATTACATTGAGAAGTGGTAAAGAACTACAAGCTCCAACGCCTAAGACTACGCTCATTGAGGCCAATGAGCAATCAGAGGGGGAGGCAGCCTCAGGTGATGCGTGTAAAGAAGCGGATTTTGAGAAAGAACCGATCAAGGACAAAGGAAAAGAGGTGGAAAAGACAACTGAGCTTGAAAAGCCATACGTTCCACCACCACCTTACCAACCCAAGATACCGTTCCCAGGGCGTTTCAAAAAGAAAATCTTAGACAAAGCCAAAGCGGTCTTTGAGAAACACTTGGAGAACACGCAACTCACCTTACCCATTATAGATGCTTTCTTAGCTATACCACAGCTTGGGAAGTTTCTAAAAGATGCGATCCTCAACAAGACAAAGGAGCTCCAGGGTATGGTAATACTGAGCCATGAATGCAGCGCCATAATACAAAGGAGGTCTATACCAAGGAAGCTATCCGATCCGGGCAGCTTTACCTTACCGTGTGCTTTAGGTCACTTGAAGTTCTCAAACTGCTTGTGTGATCTAGGAGCTTCTGTGAGCTTAATGCCATACACGGTGGCGAAGAGATTGGGATACAAAAGTTACAAGCCGGCCAAGATTTCTCTTATACTAGCTGATAGATCGGTTTGCTTACCGGTGGGTTTGCTTGAGGATTTACCTTTAAGGATCGGTGAGATAGAAATCCCCACGGACTTCATAGTTCTTGAGATGGACGAGGAACCATTGGACCCTATCATCTTGGGCCGACCGTTCCTAGCGACCGCAGGAGCCATTATAGATGTGAGAGGAGGAATGATTGAACTACACATCGGTTCCGAGCATATGAAGTTCAATGTGAAAGAGATGATGAAGAAACCGACTATTGGAGGTCAGGTTTTCTATGTGGAAGTGATGGAGGAGCTAGCTGATGAGCTCCTGGAAGAGTTGAACGCAGAGGATCCGTTACAAGTGGTCCTTACACGTGAACAAAGCGAGCACGGGTACTTGAACGAGGAAAGCGAGGTGTACAAGCAACTTTTGGACCAACCGAAGGAACTTGGAGCTGAGGCTAGGTTCTTGGAGCTCAGAAAGAGTGGCCTCGACATTTTAGACAGCGAGGGGTCCATGGAAACAGAGGAGACACCTCGGGATATCATGGCCGTGGCAACTCATATCGAGGACGATGGTAATCCGCGCGAGAACAAGGAAAAGGCCGAGGAAGCTGTTCCGGGCCAATGTAGCTTTGATACCGATTGGAATGAGGCAGACGCTCCACCTGTTGAGCTCAAGCCTCTACCAACAGGGCTCAGGTATGCGTTCTTAGGCTTGAACTCCACTTTCCCTGTGATCATAAACGATAGTTTGCTTGAACATGAAGAACGTGCATTGCTTAATGAAATCAAGAAATTCAGGAGAGCAATAGGGTATTCCTTGGCCGACATAAGAGGAATCTCTCCTGATATATGCACTCACCGGATCCACCTGGAGGACCAAGCCATGTCCTCTATTGAGCACCAACGTCGCCTTAACCCGAACCTCAAAGAGGTGGTTAAGAAGGAGATACTAAAGCTCCTTGAGGCAGGGATCATATATCCAATCTCTGACTCTCGGTGGGTATCTCCTGTGCACGTTGTGCCCAAGAAAGGTGGTATCACGGTGGTAAAAAATGATAAGGATGAACTCATAGCCCAAAGAACTATAACCGGCCATCGCATGTGCATTGACTATAGGAAATTGAATTCTGCATCAAGAAAAGATCATTTCCCTTTACCATTCATTGATCAAATGCTTGAACGATTAGCCAATCATCCTTATTTCTGTTTTCTCGATGGATACTCTGGATTCTTCCAAATACCAATAGATCCAAGAGACCAAGAGAAAACGACATTCACTTGCCCTTATGGCACTTATGCTTATAGGAGAATGCCTTTCGGTTTGTGTAATGCACCGGCCACTTTTCAAAGATGCATGATGCACATTTTCTCTGATCTAATTGAAGAGAAAGTTGAGGTGTTTATGGATGATTTCTCCGTATACGGTTCCTCTTTCTCCGAATGTCTTGCTAATCTTTCTCAGGTTCTAAAGAGATGTGAGGAGCATAGGCTTGTATTGAACTGGGAGAAGTGTCATTTCATGGTACAAGAAGGCATTGTCTTGGGGCACAAGGTATCAGAGAAGGGAATTGAGGTGGACAAGGCCAAAATCGAGGTAATGGTGAACCTACAAGCTCCGAATTCTGTAAAAGGGATAAGAAGCTTTCTTGGGCACGCTGGGTTCTATAGGCGGTTCATTAAGGATTTCTCCAAGATAGCTAGGCCTTTAACTAGGCTATTGTGCAAAGAGGTGGAGTTTATCTTTAATGAAGAGTGTGAGGAAGCGTTTAAGAGGATCAAGGAGGCTTTGATCAGTGCACCAATTGTACAAGCTCCCGATTGGTCTTTACCTTTCGAAGTGATGACTGATGCATCTGACTATGCCGTGGGAGCTGTCTTGGGGCAGAAGAAAGATAAGAAACTCCATGTGATTTATTATGCCAGCCGCACCTTGGACTCAGCTCAAGAAAAGTATGCAACCACCGAGAAGGAAATGCTTGCCATTGTGTTTGCATTTGACAAATTCAGGAGTTATCTAGTGGGATCAAAGGTCACGGTCTACACTGATCACGCGGCCTTGAGGTACTTGATGTCTAAGAAAGACGCTAAGCCGAGGCTTTTGAGATGGGTCCTATTGCTCCAAGAATTCGACATGGAAATACTTGACAAGAAGGGCATTGAAAACGGGGCCGCAGATCATCTCTCAAGGCTGAGGATTGAAGAAAAGGTCCCCATAGACGATGCTTTACCTGAGGAACATCTCATGCTGGTACGGTCTTACTTAGAGGTGGAAGAGGCCAACACGATCAAGGAAAGAAGCCTCCCATGGTTCGCGGATCTTGTGAACTACCTATCTTGCGGTTTAGAGCCACCGGATCTTGATGCCTATCAGAGGAAAAAGTTCTTTAGAGATGTGATGAGATATCATTGGGATGAGCCGTATCTTTACGTGCTTAACAAGGACCATCTCTATAGGCGATGCTTGGCCGAAGAAGAGATCCATCCGGTGCTACAAGAATGCCATGGTTCAGCGTACGGTGGTCACCTAGGTGCATTCAAGACGGTTGCCAAGATTTTGCAAAGCGGCTTCTGGTGGCCGACTATGTTCAAGGACGCTCAAGATGTGGTATCGAGATGCGAGGCTTGTCAAAGGCACGGTAACATATCCAAGAGGAATGAGATGCCCCAAAACCCAATCCTTGAGGTCGAGGTCTTCGACTGTTGGGGCATTGACTTCATGGGTCCCTTTGTGAGTTCATACGGAAATCAGTACATCCTTGTCGCGGTGGACTATGTGAGTAAGTGGGTCGAGGCTGTTGCATCCCCAACCAACGATTCAAAAGTGGTGGTAAAGCTTTTCAAAAGTATCATTTTCCCACGGTTTGGAGTTCCAAGAGTAGTAATCAGTGATGGGGGAAGCCACTTTATCAATAAGACTCTTGAGAGTCTTTTAAGGAAGCATGGAGTAAAGCACAAGGTGGCCACACCTTATCATCCGCAGACTAGTGGTCAAGTGGAGGTCTCTAACCGACAGATAAAGGCTATTTTAGAAAGAACCGTGAGCTCATCTAGGAAGGATTGGAGCAAGAAACTTGATGATGCTTTGTGGGCTTACAGAACCGCGTACAAGACCCCCATTGGAACCTCACCGTTTAACTTGCTCTATGGGAAAAGCTGTCATCTACCGGTTGAGTTGGAATACAAAGCATTGTGGGCAGTGAAACTTCTGAACTTTGACATCAAGACTGCACAAGAGAAGAGGGTTTTACAGCTTCATGAGCTTGAGGAAATCAGGTTAGATGCTTTTGAGAGCTCTAAGATCTACAAGGAAAGGACCAAGGCGCTTCATGACAAGAAGATACACAAGAGAGAGTTCAAAAAAGGAGACCAAGTTCTGCTGTTTAACTCGAAACTCAAGCTATTCCCTGGGAAGTTGAGATCCAGATGGTCCGGTCCATTCGAAATTCTTGAAGTAAGGCCTTATGGAGCGGTTGTTTTGAAAGGAAAAGATGGACAAGGCTTTGTAGTAAACGGTCAGAGGGTAAAACACTACCTGGCATCAGAAACAAGAGAGGGAGCTACCTCAGTTCCTCTTCTTGAACCAGAATCAGCCTGAAAAGATATGAAAAGTCAAACTTAGTGACGTTAAACAAAGTGCTCTTGGGAGACACCCCAAGCCTATCCTTGTACATATTTCGCTTTTCATCTTCTTTTTCTTTTTACTTGAAGCTTTTTGAAGGGTTTGTTAAGTGTTTCAGGAGTTAGATGGTGAATCTTGATGATGAGAGTGAGAAAAAGCTTGAAAATGACACGGCCTGATGAATTAAGTCCTAGAGTGTACGTAGCCTCGGTATCGACCCTTGGTATATACATACCGCGGTCACCGTTTACCGAGTAAAGCCTGAGAACCTCGGCTAGACTCCTCGACTCGATTTCATCATAGCCGTGTCCGAGAAGTGTCACAGTGAAATGACTAAGTGTGGGGGAAGGCCACGGTGTAAACACCTCGGTATAACTATACCGAGGGGCAAAGTTCACTTCAAACGGTCTAAAACCTCGATCGAGGCCGCGACCAGTTTACACCAAGGCCGGACCGTTTAAACCCCCAGCACCAAGTGTTCTCTGTTAATACAAGTGACCTCGGCATGATACCCTCGTGGTGGAGCACACCGAGGTGCCCAGTTTCAAGAACGATCAAAAACATAAACACTTGGGACACTTGAGTCAAAGAAGAAGGTTTGCACGGACTAAGGAAAAGATTTGAAGGCCGCGGGGAAATTCTTGTTAACTTGAACTTAGCCCACTCGGCTTAGTGCCCTCGAGGTAGAACAAGTCGAGGCCGCTCAAGAGAACACGAGAAAAACCACTCTAGTCCGTACGGCTCACGTCATTCCAAAGTCGCGCCATTTGAAAGCCTTTGCGCGGTAATTTGAATTTAAACGCCCGGTCAAAGCTGTTTCGGCGCGGGTCAACGGTCGCAGCTGGAGGAGAAGGGGGGACCAGTCCCACTACAGTCCAAGCGCCAGCTGGAAAGCGCGACACCGCCCATACCAGCCTCCATCCCGGGACAAAACCGAGAGTTCGCCTTCTTCTCTCTTTTCTCTGCATTTCACGAACATATCTCTCTCATTTCTCATCCATTTCTTGTGATTCCAAGCGTTCTAGACTCGCTAGGGTGTTGTCTATTCATCATAAGCATTCCACTAAACTTGAATCTTGGATTCCCAAAGGTATTTGCTTCTTAAAGAACTCATCTTTTTTCCTTCATTCTTTGCGAGCTTTCAAGTTTGTAAAATGTGGAATCGATTCTTTTAGAACATATCGACCTCTGGGAACAATTTTAAAAATTCCATCAGGATAGACAACACAAGAAAAACCGGTTTTTGTTCTGAAAATCATTTGTTCTTGAGTTTTCAAAATTCTTGAGAAAATGCGCTTGGAATCGGTCTTAATGATGATTTGTGTACTTGAGCTGAAATGTCTTGATAACTTGTCTCTAATCGGTTGTTCTGGCTTGTTCTTACTTCTCTCTTTGATGTATGACAAAGCTATAACTATGATCTTGTTAGAGAAAAGCTCTGTCTTTGCTATCTTCAGAAACCTGTGCTTGTCGTTGTACTTGATTCTAACGGTTTCTTTGAGGATCTGTCTTGCAGATGACCGGCGACCGAGCTGTTCCCACTCATGAGACGAACAAAAATGAGGTCCAGAGGAGGAGCACGAAAGGGAAAGCCGTGGCCGTAGCACGCAATGGTGGAACAAGCAAGAAACCCTCCGTGAGATCCGATGGTGAGCCAGCCGCCAAGCGAGCAAGGAACGCCGAGCTCACTCTGGTTCCAACCCTTGAACCAAAAAGGAATGGGGAGCAGGCAGCCACTGAGATCGATGGAGATGAGCTGAGAGCCATAGTTCCCCATGTACCCGACCATGCCAAGAAAGCCAAGAAGGAACCAAAGACCGAGCCCGAGGAAGAACACTTCCCGACTACTGAGGAGTACTTGGACCACTTTAACTCTATACGAGTAGCTCAAGGTCGGTTCCCTGATATGGAGCTGTTGAAGAAGCTTGAGATACTCGATGATGTTACACTCATCTTTCAAAACATGGGCTTGGCCGAATTCTTCATGATGAGCGATGTTGCTTACGAGGGGATCACACAACAGTTTCTTGCCACTTTGGAGGTTGTCATCTACCCCAAGAGAGATCCCAAGCGTCTACATGGCAAAGGATTCGGACACATTGAGTTTGACATAGAAGGCGTGCACTACAAGGTCAGTTTCAAGGAGCTTGATGAGATATTTGGATTTGAAAGGAATGGAAGCTCGCTTGACAAGTTTGTGTACCCTCGTGATGAGTTGGCCGCGTTGTGGGAAACGATATCTTTTGGGCCTTACTTGGGAGGCAAAAGCAAGACGAGCTGCATCAGGAACCCTGCAATCAGATACACCAACCGGGTCCTGGCCTCTACGTTCTTCTCTACATACAACCCTGGTGTCATTCACACGGCAGAGCTTGAATTGTTAGGACTTGGACTTAAGCCGCTCATCACTCAAATGAAGAACAAAAAGGAGTACCAAGGGCCACTGCATGTACCGTCTTTAGGAGCGTTCTTTGCGATCCAAATGCTCACCTATAGACACAATGTGTGGTGTGACCGAAAGAAGAAGGGAGCAAGGAGGCTTCAGAACGGTTGGATTGTCACTACAATTTTGAGAGCTCAAGGGTTCATATTCCCTGATTCACCATCAAGGCCGAATCTCATTGATGAGCAATACCTAAGTAAAAGCGGTTTCTTTGGAGGCAAGTCAGGGGATAGATGGGTTTACAACTTCACGCTGATGCACAGGGACGGTACACAAGTTCTGCTGCCTAACCGAGGCCTCACCATGCTTGATAAGCAGTGTAACATCTCCTTCTATGTCCTCAAGGATCAGTTGTACAACCCCTCTCTCGGCCCACCAATGCGCAAGTGCACCAAGGCCATACCTAACAAGCCTCAAAACGAGAACGGCCCGGCCGGATGTGAGAATGAAGAAGAACGGCACCCTGAGAGAAGGATGGGAGCAGGCCGATATCATTTTGATCCATACGTGTGGGGTGAGCCTGAATACCACACCAAGAAGCTGTATTTGCGAGTGAACACTCTCCAAAAGTGGTGTAAGTGGCAAGACAAGACCATTCATGCGTTGGTGGACTGTGTAAGGCACCTGAAGAAGAAGGTCAAGCAGCTGACACGGCCATCTTCTCCGGACATGAACTCGGGGACCTCAACCGCACCAGTTACACAGGAGGAGGTTGGGGAAAGCTCAAACGCAAGGAACCCGGAGTTTCCACCAGGCAAAGAGGATTGGATCAACCCTGCCTTGGCATTCTTACCTGAACCCTCGGATAGCAGCCCGCCACGTCAGTCCACACCCTCCTGCTCAACATCAAATCCCTCGTACTACTTGGGATCAGACCTCTCCGACTAAGGTATCGACTTCAAACCCTGTACATATGCATCTTGTGTATATCATTCTGCATTCGTTTAGTTCGTCTTTTTACTTCTCTCACACGCTTCTATAACACACGGGACTGTGTTGTTTAAGTGTGGGGGAGGAGCTTTGTGTTTTCTGATCTTGTTTTCTTTGTTCTTATTTGACTTTTGCATTCTTGAGTCTCATCTAGCTTTGTACATATGGTAAAACCGCATCATTCTAGTTGCATCTCGCATTCTAAGATCGAGTCTAGTTGCATCATTTAGGACTGCATCAATGCAAGGAGCAATGATAGATTTTTTCCTAGAAAGTAAATCACTTGAGAACTTGAACTAAATATGCTTGTGAAACTCATTCTGTGCTTGTAAAGCTTGAAACGATTTGAATCTGTGAAGCAGGTCTAAATTACACTCAACTCTAGTTAAGTGATAACCCTGAACTTGAATTGTAAATATCTTTTGATGCATTGCTTGAATTGGCTTGTGGATACCGATATACATACTTGAGCTAGAATCATTGTTTTTACCACCCTCTTTTCCTTTGCTCAAGTAGCTGAATCCGCATCATGGATCAGTTCCCTCACCTTGAACCCAACTTTCTTTTCGAGCCAATGTTTGTGTGTGAATTGTAAGGCCACCTTGGACTGAACTTAGCAGAAAGTGTTAGGTTTAGAGCGACAAGGGCATGTCTCATTGAGTGCTACGTTCCAACATCAAGGAACTGAGAGTATTGGCAAGAAATAAGTGTGGGGGAAAAGATCTATTGGTGAGTGGAAAAAGGTGAGCTGAGAGAAAAGAGAGAATGGAGATAGCTAGGGGAATGAAAGAAAAAGAATCGAGTCTTGAATTTGAAAAGAAGAGCTCTGTTGTTCTAAAAAGAAAAGTATAGTCTTTGAAATGAAAAGAAGACAAAAAGGCTCAAGTGTTCTAAAAAGAAAAGAAAAGAGCTGTTTGAATAAGTAAACACCAAAGGCTTGAAAATCAAAACAAAAGTGAGTCCCCTAGTGAAAAAGAAAGCGATTGAGAGAGTGAGGATCTTGAGAGGGTGAGCAAGTAAGAAAAGCTTTGAGTGGAGTGTGGGGTGTGATGAGTCTTGCCCTTGTATGCATCGGTTGCTTTTTACCTTTAGCATTCTGCCAAAGTTTGGTCGTTCATTGAGTGATCCCATTGTTGCATTACACCCGCTTGAATATTGATGAGATCATTTTTATCTCATGACCTTACCCTAGCCAAGCCAGCCTATTTGAACATTGCATCATTTGATTCACCGGTTACGAGCTTAATGAATGTGAAAGAGTTGAATGTGATAATGACTTGTGGAGATTCTGTGCTTTAATTGTAGAATATCTGAGTATGGCTTTACGTTGCATATTTGAGCATGAATCCGAGTTCTCCTTGTGATCACTTCTTTCTAAAAAGGAAATATGAGCTCCATCTGCATTACAACCTCTTCTTCCCATTTGTTCTCTTCGCTTGAGGACAAGCAAAGGACAAGTGTGGGGGAGTTGATATGTCTATATTTTACATCATTTAGAGTGCATTTTAGAGTCCTCATCATGTGCTTTCCCATGTAAATTGAGTCATTAGGCATGAAAATAGGATTTAGGGCTTGCATTAGGTCCCAAAGAGTTTTGCATGTTTTGAGGTCTTTATCAGGTGCTTTGGGAGTCATTTGGAGCTTAAGAAGAGGAGCAGAGAAGAAGACGGTGAAGAAAACGGTCAAAAATGGTGAAAACCGCTTGGAGGAATTTCTCGGCCAAATCGCGTACCGGACGGACAGAAACCTCGGTCAAAATCCTTACCGATCGCTCATTACCGACCAAAAAGCTTACCGATCGTTCAGCACCGACCAAAGTCCGTACCGATCGACCAAAGTCAGCCTGGGTCGAAGATCAGGCGTTAATACCGCGGGTCGAGTTTTGGCCGAGGTGAAAGAATTTTTACGACCAAAAAGCTCACCGCGGTACACAGCCCTCGGTCATTTTTCTTACCGCGGGAAACTTTTCTCGACCAAAATCTGTCCTTGTCTGCGCAATTCAAAGATCAGAAATCCGGGGAACCTTCCGGTCCGAATCAGTTGGCGGGGTCTTCAGCGAAGTTGGAGATAATAAAACAAAGATCCCAGAACAGTTAGAATCATCCAATTCGGACCAGTAGGGAGAAAGATACAGCTTCCGGAAGATACATCAACATTACGCGCATCCGAGAACTGAACGGCGAAGTACAAAGGTCACGGCGGACGGAGCCTTTCCGGACCAAATCATCTTACCCGGTCTTCATCAAAGTTTGAGATCTGTGAAAGACCTTTTCAGAACAGTAGGGATCGCTCAACTCGGACGAGTGGTTTGAAAGATAAAATCTCCGGAGTTCACATCGGTCCGAACAGCTTATTTTCCGGTGATTTCGATGCGGTTCAAAGATGTGAAGTCCAGGAAGACTTCCACTACCCAAGCTCCGACGGTTTCTTCACCAAAGTTCGAGTTTATTGAGTCACCTTGACTATGAAACTGGTCTCAGAGCATTCGGAGTCGTGGGTCGAAAGTTACTGCCGCCGGAAGGCGACATGGTCGATACGGGCCCAAATATGTTGCGATACGCGCTAAGTGTTTCTTCAGGGCTCGGCATCATTACCTCGACATCGGCCAAGTCAAGGCTCATATTTTGGAAGTATCCTGAGCTAGGCCTCGTACAGATACCTCGGCACGTTGGGATCAAGGCATGCACACGTAAGAAAAGAGCTGGAAACGACTAAGTGTTGAACATGCACCTCGGTGTAGCGACCTCGGCGTGCATGCCGGACCCTGTTCTCCCGAACCCCTCGACGTCCAAGCACCTCAGCATTTTATCCCGAGGTCCATTGTCACAAGCCCAGAATCAAGAACAAAGCTGCTCAAAAACACACACGTGAAGATGGATCAAAGACTAGGGTTCATGCATGTTCTTGACGTGTTCTTCACGAGATCTTCATTTGGATCTGGACTCACGTGCGCTCCTCGACATGAAGACCTCGGCTTCACTCTCCGACACACCGTGGCACTCACCCATCAGCCCAAGAACGCGGTTCAGTACCCGGTTTGTTCCGGGCTGACCCGCGACACTTTACCTTTGCTATATATACATTTTGAGACTAAAAACCTAATCATCTTATCTCTTATCTGTTTTTAGCTTTAAGAACTTGCCTCTTTGGTAAAACTTGATTATTCTAATCTGATATCTTGTTTTTGCATCAGAAATCTTGTTCTTTCTTTATTTTCTTTTGTCATCTATCATTAAACTCCTCATCATGACTAGCTACACGTCTTGCAAAAGACTTAATGAGCTCGTTATGATTAGTGAGTAGTCGTTAAAGCGGCTTTAGATGAGTAGATTAGGGTGCTTTCAAGGTAGATTAGTGGGTTTAGGTGTCTAGTCTTGCATGTTTCATTCCTTAACCGACGAGATCTCTAGGCTGGATCCAAGCACATCACTTGGGGTTCAGATCTGAGACATATCTTGCATCAAAAGTGTTTGTAGAAATGTCTGAACCACTCGGTTATGGGTTTAAGAGTCTTTCATCGCGAGAGTGATAGTTTGTTCTCTTAAATGACATTTTTGAACTGACTCTTATTGCTGATTGATTCGATGCTTCTCAAAAGACATTTTTGGTATGAAGGAGAATCAGTTTAGATGCTTAATACTTTCATGAGAAGATTAACATGCCTTGAGTTCAAAGTTAAATGAAACCGCTTGATGTTTTGATTCATTAACCAACTAGTTGAACTTGGAAGCACCCGAATCAAGTATCTCGTCTAAAGTCCCTTGCTTTATTACATATTATCATCATCTGAATCGTTTAGCTATTATTTGCATCCTGTCTCTGTTTAGATCTAATCATTTGCTTTACCTTTCATGCTTAGTCGTTTGTCACTTAGCTTAGTTCGAAACCTTCACCTTTTGTCTTGACTTAAATGAACAAACATCATAGTCTAGTGTCTCGTTGACTTGTCTAGATTGATACCTCTTTGTGCTACTTCGACAAAGGGGATTGATAGCCCTGAGACCTAAAAAGTCATATCTATCATTCTCCCATTCATCCAATTCTCAAAGCGGTAATTCTGGATTGATCACCCAGAATCCGATCCTAGGTTTAATCCGAGCCACGAGAGTGTTGTATCTGGGTTGTCTGAACCGGATCTTTTGGACGTCCCCGTCTTAGGAGACGAAAGCTACCTACGGAGGATACGTAAGCAGAGATGGATTCTGATCTACAAAGCATGATCTTGTTCTGGCATGAGAGCGAGAGTTAATTGCCATGAACAAGTGATTAGATGATTAGGGTGACGAGAGTTGGCTAATCTTACATGTGTCTATCCTAGTTTCAGAGTCATAGAAAATCCTTACCTAAATTTCTTGTGTCTTAGAACATGAACCCTAAAGATGAACCTTGAACCCAGCGCTTTTTACTTATTGTTTTTCAACCGATTTTTACTTAAAGCTCTTTTTAATTCTCTGCATAATTAGATTTAGTGACAAACCAAAACCCTTTTTTATTAGATTAGGTTTACGATTGTTTTTAGCATCAGTTAGAAGTTCTCAACACACAGATCTCTGTGGATTCGATCCCTAAGTACTACTGCGTTTGCTGTGCACTTGCAGCTTCTCTAGGGTAAAACTTGTGTTGCCTACTGCACTCACATCAAGTTTTTGGCGCCGTTGCCGGGGATCTGTTGCTATTGACTTGACTTCTTAATCTAATTTCAATCCTAAACCTCAAGATTTTCGAGTTCTGCTGGAGACTTTTTAACTCCTCTTTTTATCTTTGCTTTCTTTGCTCACAGGTGCATGAAAACTAGGAGAGATCCTGACAAAATTGTATTGCCCTTAGACGAGATTGACAAACACGATAGAGCACTTAGGAAACTCAGACGAAGAACGCTCAAGATGGCCAATCCTAATGCCCATCGGGAAAATCTTTTAAACCGTGATCAGGAGGATCACATTGGAGATGATGACCGTGATTTCATGGTGACGACCTAGATGCTGCTCATGAAGAAGATGGACAGCCACAACACGATGAAGAGGGAACCGAGTTCCTCTAAATCCTGCTCAAGCCGCTGAAAATCAAAGGAGACAAGACCAGGGCGATGTTGAAGGAAGAAGGAATGATGAAAACATTGTTCCACCAGTTGTTAGAGAAGCCAATCGACCAATACAACTTGTGAATCCTGCGAGAAGACAGCCTCGGAACAGACTCATTGCCAATTTTGATGCACCTCACCAACACTTCCAAAATCGATCAGTTATTCAAATCCCTGTCCTAAGAGAATATCATGAGATAAAACCTCAGATAGTCTCTTTGGGGAAACAGAACCAATTCCATGGAATCTCTACTGAGCATCCAATAGACCACATTGATCTTTTTGAAGAAATCTCTGGAATGGTGAGAACAACTCCATAAACTGTGGACTATGTGAAGTGTAAGCTTTTTCCTTTCTCTCTAAGTTATAAATCTTTTAGATAGTTGAAATCTATGCCATCTGGTTCTATTACTTCATGGGAAGAATGCAAGTCAGCTTTCCTGAACCACTTCTACACCAAGTCAAGATCGAACCAGCTGAGAAACAAGATACAAAGTTTCCAACAAGGCCCAATAGAATCATTTTATGAAGCCTGGGAGCGATTCAAGGAGTATGAGAGAGACTGCCCTCATCATGGTTTCTCTGAAGCAAACCTGCTAAACACCTTCTACAGAGGACTTCAGCAGAAGTATCAACTTTCTATTGACACTGCCAGCAATGGAGATTTCACTTCAAAAACCATACCACAATGGAGAGCACTCATCGAAAATCTGGCTTTAGCTAACTGCAACAACAATCCTGAGTATGACAGATCAAAGAAGACTATCACTAGTCATGAATCAAGGGAGATTGGTGAGCTAAAAAGCATGGTAAGTCAACTTCTTAAGTCTCAAAATAAGAATATACATGCTTGTGATATTGCTGCAGGAAATGAAGAAGATGGAAGATATGAAGAAGATGGCATGTACCAAGAGGAAGAAATCAATTTTATGGGAGCTGAGGCATACCATAATCGATTTAGTCCAGCTTTCAACAACAACTTTAGGAACTCTGGTACCTCTTATATAGAAACCAAGGAGCCGAAAATCAGCCCTATCCACAGCAACAAAGGAGTTTTCAAAACAAGTTTCAAGGTGGAAACTATGGAGGAGGAAACTTTCAACAAAAACCAGCATTCAATCCTCAACAAGAACAGACCAGCTCATTAGAAGCAACCCTTTCCCAGCTAAGTAATCAGGTAAAATCACTTGAACAAACTATGATGCAGACTACTCAAGGCAATGAGAAGTCATTCAAGGAAATGGGGGTGAAGATCGATTGTATCTACACTGATTTGAATGGGAAGTTCGAATCTCTTGCAACCCATGTCAAGAAGTTGGAACATCAGATAGGTCAAACTGCAGATTCAATGAAGAGACAACCAGGAGTTTTACCAGGAAGAGTAGAAGATAACCCAAAGAAGTTCTGCAATGCCATGACAGCAGTTCTGGAGGAAGAACCTGTCACAGACTCTAAGGGGAGATTAACACCTGAACCTCTTATAAAGGACTTTGAAACCGAGCATGAGAGAAGCCGAGTCATTCCTGTTAAGGTACCCAAACGCTTGCCTGACCAAAGACTCAAAAAGTCTAAGGATCCAGGGCGTTTCTCATTCACCTGTTCAATCTTTGGAATTGAATTTTCAGATTGTTTATGTGATTCTGGTGCTAATGTGAATGTCATGTCAAAATCTGTTGCTGAGAAACTTGGTATAGGTACATTTTTCCCCTCTCCAGTAAGGATAATCTTTGGTGATTCATCTCAAAAGAGAACAGAAGGAATGATCCAAGATTTGCCACTAATCTTTGGAAACAAAATAGTCCTAGCCGATTTTCAAGTCTTGGAGATGAACAAGGACAAAGAGAGACCTTTGATATCTGGTCGCCCATTCTTAGCTACTGTAGGTGCTGTTATTGACCATGCAAATCGCTGTTTAGTTTTCTTAAATGTGGACAGGAAAAATTTCTATAAAACCACACCAGACCAAGCTCCAAATCAAAGGGACAAGGACAAAGAGAAGGTGATGGAGGACAAGAAGGAACTAAAAGCACTTGCATCTAGGCAATTTGGGAACATCAAGATAGTGGTGCCACCAGACATCAGCAAGGAAAAGGAGAAAAATCTTGAAGGAATTGTTGAGAAGAAAAAATATGTCCTCAAGGATGCAAAGATCCTCAAGAAGGGAAAGGAGATTGTGATTCGAGATGAAGGAAATCCAAAGTTCAGACTAAGGAGGACCACAAGGACTCTTAATTCAAGGAGTCCTGCATGTTCTTCTCAATCCTAATCCTGCCAAGAGTCTACCTAAAAGACTTTAAACAAAAGCGCTTAATGGGAGGCAACCCATTTGGTATGATTTTCTTTTCTTTTTATTTCTTTTCTCTTTGATTTCTTTTTCTTTTTATGCATTTCAGGCTTTCATAAAACCCAGAAAAACCAAAAACATTAAAAAAATAACTAGAAAATACAAAAAGATAGGAAGAGAAAGCAGGAAAACGAGAGAAACCGGAAACTACCGGAAAGCATTTACCGCGGCTGCGATCATTCCAGCCGCGGCCGACCCGTCTTTTACTGCAGCCCGCCTGTTTCAGCCGCGGCCCAGCTCGATCCTACTGTGGGCGCGTGCACCTAGCCCGCGGCCGGCTCAATTTTGGCCACCAGGCGAGTTTTCCCCGTTTCCCGTAATCCAGAACTTCAATTCCCCGTTTTATCACAGGATTTAACCGGGAAGTTCCCAAAACATAATTTTCGTGTTAAACACGCCAGGTAAGTCTTCTAAACTTTTAAAAATAAAATTTTTCTATAGAAAAACACATTTTTAAAAGAAAAAGAGGATTTAAAGGATCAAAAGGACTTTTCTCTTCATCTTCCCCAACAAGCTTGGAGATCTAGAGAAAAAGACATATTTCAAACTTGACAAATCCTTTCCAAATTTGCGAACATATCTCACTCTTTTTCAAAGGAGATTTCAAATCTAGCATCACATAACACTTTCATCAAGGTATGAGCTCAAATTTTTCACTTTTTTTCTTAAGAACTCAGATTTAGGGTTTTTTTAGAATGAGTAGGAATTCACCTTAGGATGATTGGAAACTGTCTTTGTACTTAAGGCTAGACTACTGGGTAGTTTAATTGCATGATTAAACACTTAGGCCATTGAGATTTGAAATTTTCGAAAATCTGAGATTTGAACTTTGAGAAAATCAAAATTTGGAGATCTGTTTGGTTCAGCTTTGCAAATCTGAATTGTTTGGTTCTTGTTGATAGAAAACTAGATTAGATTACATGTGAGTGAGCAATAAAACATCATCCTGATTTAGAAATCTCATGTGTTGAACATCAGTATATCGAACTTGACCAGAAATTCTCAGATTTTGTAATGTTTGATGCATTTGCAAGCTTGTTTGTCATGATAATGTGTTTGTGATGTCTTTGCAAACACCTTGTTCATAAAAATTGATACCAAAGCAGCTTGATTTATCCTTTGTCTCGAGAATCTTGTTTTTGCAGGTCATGGATCTCTCTCGAGTTCAACTGATTCGAACCAAGAAGAGCCCTCATGCAAAAAGCCCCATTCGCAGGAAATATATGATGCATTGAACGAGACACAACTGAGTGAAGATGAGCCTCTATCTACCCGCGCAATGAAGGATCTTTTCAGGGAAAATTGAGCAGACCTCCACTCAGCTATCTTTCCCAAGAAGAGTCAAGCCTTCCTTTAAGCCGAAATTGAAGTTTGTTGGTAAAGCCATAGACCCAGACATCGATTACTTGGCACAGCTTGAGAAGCTGAAGATCAAGCCAACTCCAGAAATTGACTACTCCACTCTTGAGATGCTTGGAATCAGAGAAGATGTGATATGGTATCTTGATAGGCTTGGAATGAGATCATTCATGGAGCAGAACTTTCAGACCTATGAGAACCACACCAAGGAGTTCCTTGCATCAGAAACTTTGAGCTACAAGAAGAGAGATACTCCTAGAGCTCTAGATGGCACACTCTCCTTCTCTATTGGAGGTCATCCTTACTCTCTCATCATCTTAGAGATATGTGATGCTTTGAAGTTGCTTTATTGTGATGAGATTGCATTGGAGAAGGATCCAGATGAGGATCTTTGGAAGCTGATGGGTTATGGAATTTATGACAATGGAAGGTCTAAGGCATCATTACTCTCTCATCCTGCTGTTCGCTATGTTCATAAGCTACTAGCACACACTGTGTTTTCACGAGCCAATCAAGCGAATGTCCTTAAGCCAGAGTTGGTGACACTACAGCTACCATTCGCAGATCACCCCAGGTTTCCTTGCTTTGCTTGCATCATTGCAAGGAACCTAGTGAAAGTTAAGCATGAGATGCTTACATCTGATTGTCAGGACTACTCACCAGCTTTTGGGAGCATCATCACTTTGCTTATGATAGCAGCAGGAGATGATTTTTCAGCTGAGACACCTCTTAGAGAGGATTGGTTTGATCTTTCTCAGTTCTCTAGAGACAGGACTATCACCAGGGCCAAGATGGACCCAATTGGATTTGCTTACAAGTTCTCCACCAGTTCCACCGAGTACAGGGTACTACTACCATCTGATTCAATGCCCCGTCTTTGAGATGGTTCAGACCCAGGATGGAAACCAGAGACCAGCAATTTCCTACCATCTTTGCCACTCTTACCTCTGACCATAAAGCAATTTCTGGCTGCAAAAGCCAAGAGAGAGGTAGCTGCAAACAGCAGGAGACTACAGCCTGCACCATCCAGAGCCAGTTCTTCTCATTTCAGAGCATCCACTAGGAGTGATGCAGACTTTGCAGCTTTGAAAAAGAAGCTTGAGCAGCAAGAGAAGATCAACAGACGCATGAAGAGGCTACTTAAGAGCCGCCGATCTGATGACTCCTCATCTACAGAGATAGATGACAGCCATGAGACATAGGCGCCTATCCATCACCACATCATGCCCACTGTTCTATCACCATTATCTTTTATTTATTTTAGACTCCTTTGCTTTTATTTCACCATCTGCTCACCAACTTTTTCACATTGGGGACAGTGTGGTTTAAGTCTGGGGGGTGGATATTTATCCGTACTAATCTTTTTTTCTTTGTTTCTTATCTTTTTCTGCAATTTTTAAAATTTTCTATGCTTATTAAAAGACCTTGAGTATTTTTCAGGAATGTTTGACACAAAACTATGATGAGTAAGACCCATGTGCTTCTAGACTTTTCATGCTAGTATCTTTTGTGGATAGTACTAGACTAGGCGGTAGCTAGAGTACTTGCACTACTAACTCCCACCAGAGAATTTATATTCATGGAGACTTGTCCTGACAGGATAGTCTAGCTCATTTTACTTGAATATAATATTGACATCTAATTTTCTCATCATTGGTTTTAGCAGACATCATGATACACATCTAGGACATCTTTACATCATTATTACCACCCTTTGTTGTCCTCGATGGCCAATTCATCTTTATCTGGTACCACAACTTTACCCAAACCTTTATGTTTAAACCTCATGCATTCTCTCTTTAGTCTATATCGACAGATATGTGCAAAAACGCCGGAGAGGGAGGAACAACATGGTTTTCAATCACTCAAGAAAAGGACTGAAGATATTTGGAAAAGTGGAGCATCAAGAATCTATCAAATTTCAATGGTGCCTCAAAAAGCTTGAACTTAAAGGTAATTTTCGTGCTCCCTAAGACTCTATGTCAAAAGGCGGTTTCCCCTTTCAAAAAAAAAAAATAATCGAAAAAGGGAAAAAAAAATGAAAGGAAAGGAAACTAAAAGCCTAAAGAGTCTAGGATGGCCAAAATTATTTGAAGCAAAGGCTGCAAGTATTCATTTGTGAGCATTGGTTTTAAACCTAGACAAAAATCTAAGTCTGGGGGAGTTATGAGGAGAAAAAAGAAAGGAGATCAAGAACCTTAAAGCAAGAATAATATGACTGGAAACTGTGGATATCAACAGCTCCACCCTCTCTTGTTGTTTTGCATAATGTCTTGTCTCTCCAGAAAATGTAACCCTAAACACTAAAAGCCTCACCTTCAAAACAGCCATTTTGAATACCTAGCCTTGATTGCCTTGCTAAACTTCTTTTGATGAGAACCACTGGAACTTATAAATGAATGTTAAGAGCTAGTTGACTGAAGGATAGGTTTAAGTGTGTAGACTTTCGCATAACGGATCAACGGACTAGTTATGCTTCTGCTTTGGTGAGAATTTTCTAGACTATCCTTGATTTGAGCATAATGACTAACTCTAGTTTAGAAGCATAGTCTCTGAGATTTTGTTAGTTACTGCGATTTTCAAACCTCTTTTCCAGGTTCAAATCTTTGGTTTTGTTTGAGGACAAACAAAGGTTTAAGTCTGGAGGAGTTGATAACACCTGATTTTGACCACTTTTATGGATCACTTTCAATATCTTATGCAGGTGTTTTTACTCAGTTTTAAAGGTTTTATAAGTGTTTTCCATGTTTTGGAGTTTTGAAAGGCTTTTCAGGAAACTTGAAATTTTGGAGTGCATTTTGGAGCAAAACTACAATTTTGGATAAATTCAGGCCATCAGAAGTTTGGCAACCAAAGAAGACCTTCTGACCGTCTGATAATCCCCAAATTTGGAGACATTATAGAGGAGACAACCATCTTTCCAACACACTTGGAATCAAAGCAATCCAACGGTTAGATCTCAAGATATCATCAATGCACTGAAGGCCGATCAACACAAGCCCTGTCAAGCACAAGTGCTTTCACCCGCGGCCAGCCTTCTTTCCACCGCGGCTCAGGAGGTTTCACCTCCGGTGGACCTATGTCCGAACCTCAGGAGCCCAACTAAGACCCAAGACACTTCCTGCACTCATTTTACAAGCCCTAGACGCCCAAGACTTGGAGAAACACTATAAATACTCATTTTTAGGTCTTTTGTAAGGGAGCCTCTTTCTTCTCCTTGAGAGAGAACTCATTCATAGTTTTAGGTTTTATTTTTATGCATCGGTAGAAACTTTTCATCACCATACTGTCTTCAATAAGTGAAGTCTTTCTGCAACTTTGCTTCTTTTACTTTTCTTCTTCTTAGTTCAAAACCGATGATGATGTCTACCTCAGCCATGTCTGAGTAGTCACTTAGTTGGGTGAAAGGGTAATCCAAAGGGACCCCATGTTCGAATGACATCTAGGTTTTTAGGAAAAAGAATTTTGATTTTTAACATGATTCTCCCATTCATCCAATTCTCAAAGCGGTAATTCTGGATTGATCACCCAGAATCCGATCCTAGGTTTAATCCGAGCCACGAGAGTGTTGTATCTGGGTTGCCTGAACCGGATCTTATGGACGTTCCGTCGTAGGAGAAGAAAGCTACCTACAGAGGATACGTAAGCAGAGATGGATTCCGATCTACAAAGCATGATCTTGTTCTGGCATGAGAGCGAGAGTTAATTGCCATGAAAAAGTGATTATATGATTCGGGTGACGAGAGTTGGCTAATCTTACATGTGTCTATCCTAGTTTCAGAGTCATAGAAAATCCTTGCCTAAATTCCTTGTGTCTTAGAACATGAACCCTAAAGATGAACCTTGAACCCAGCGCTTTTTACTTATTGTTTTTCAAGTGATATTTACTTAAAGCTCTTTTTAATTCTCTGCATAATTAGATTTAGTGACAAACCAAAACCCTTTTTTATTATATTAGGTTTACGATTGTTTTTAGCATCAGTTAGAAGTCCTCAACACACAGATCTCTGTGGATTCGATCCTTAAGTACTACTACTTTTGCTGTGCACTTGCAGCTTGTCTAGGGTAAAACTTGTGTTGCCCACTGCACTCACATCAAAGGAGTTAGGACTCCCTGCTCCGTCGAAGAAACCCAGAACTGAACCGTCTCCGGCGCCGAAAGCAGCACCTGAACCGGTCCCTGAGTCGGCTCCAGGGAAACAGACCAAGAAGGCTCGGTCTCACAAAGAACAGCCATCTCCCAGTCAAGCAAGGTATGAATACTTTGCTACTCGACATCTTTGATGTCAGTGAAGTGTTGATGTAGGTGAGACAGACCAATGGGGGTACATCAAGATGATCAAGGATGGTGGTCTGGAGCCGACGGTTGTTGGAATCGCTCGATATGTCCTACAGGTGGTTTAGGAGATCTATGCTCGGCTTCCGGGTGGTCTACCTTCAGCACCAGATCAGGAGATTTGAGACACTCTCAGGGGATTCGATACAGGTTCTCCCCGATGTTGATCAACCAAGTGCTCAATCTTGAGCCATTGATTAAGGCAGAGGAACAAGAAGAGGGAGTGGCTGATGCAGTTTACTTGTCTGATGTGGCCAAGCACTTGTCAAAGGGTAGAAGCAGTTGGAGTGGTTTGACCACGAGGGATCTGCCTCCTATGTTCGCTGCCTTGATCATCATCTCCATGTACAACTGGATTCCCTCCACCAACAAGAACCATATCTCTAAGGAACGTGCCAGACTAGTGTATAAACTGAGTCATGGTGTGCGGGTGGATTTCGGAAAGCTGGCCTTCAAGAAGATTCTTCTGATGAGTAAGATCATCAAAAAGGACACCGTTTGATTCATAAGATTCTGAATGTGCAAGTTGAGCCTCATTTGGGGAGAGGAGAGACTCACATTGTACCATCCCGGTACAAGAAGGACTCTCGAAGTGGAGAAGAGTTCATCAAGAGGGAGGCTGCCGAGGCGAAGAAGGAAAAAAATAAGGGCAAGCAGAAGGCTGAGGCACCACGATCTCCGTCCTCTCCACCGCAGGCTTCTCTGCACCAACTAACAACATCACCTAGTGTGCCACTTCGGTCGTTCCGTGCTCCACCTCCTGATGCATCGTTCAGGCTATCCGACTCTGTTCCTGGTAGGACTCAAAGTGCACCTCTCGGGGTAATTCGAGTTCCCTTGGCACCGGCTAGTGAAAATGAAGTGACCTTGGCACTTCGTGATGTGAGTCCTGTGCTCGGTCATCTACACGGTGTGGTCAACATGGTGATTGACTCGTTTGCAAGTAAGTTTTCTGACTCTGACTTGTAACTTATTTTGGATTTTTGACCATTGTTTTTAACTTCGGTTATCACAAGCAGGGGAGAAAACATGTGGGAAGAAGTTCCACAAGATGATGCGGGTGCTTGATTTGTGGGGGAGATATTGTTTTAAGTTTTTTTAGGCTAAGTTTCTGGGGGAGTAAAGAGAGTGTTGTAGTCTTTGACTTTGTTTGTCTCCTTAACTCTTTGTTGCATCTTTTGGTTTGGTTGACTTAAGACTTTGCTTGGCTGATCGTTTTAATGTATTTCATCATGCTTTTTCAGTTCCTTTGGAATTATTGGTTTGTATGCCTGTTCTTGTGTCTTCTTGTGTTAAGTACAGGTGCTTGTGAGTCAGACGAAGCTAAAAAGGGAGAGATTGAAGATGTAGTTGTGCCTGAAGCAGTTGCTGTATCAGCGAAACTGAAGCACGGAATGCCACAAGCATAGAGTGCGTGACAAGCAAAGCATTTGGAATGAGGAACTGGACGAGTAGCTGAGCTGGACAGTAGGAATGCGAGCCTTGGAATGGAAGCAAAGCTGGATGAGAGTAGTGGAGCAAATCGGGAAGAATGAAAGATTTTCTTAAACATGCAAAAGTTTAAGGAAATAGGAAATATGCATCAAACGACAAAAATGGAAGTTATGGTGTAGGGTTTTGGCGAGTATAGCCGCATAGTCTACTAGGTATAAGTAGACGTGTTGAAACATTGTATGTGTTTAACACAACTACTAGAGAGCTCTTAGCATAAGGGTGAGAGATTCGAGTATTAAGATTTACATCAAGGATTAATGAGTTTTCTAGGGGAGTTCTGAGATCAAGTATAGATCAAAGAACAGAGAAAGCTAGAACGGCAGATCAATGTGTGTTTTGAGTCTGTCTTAAATCGTTCGTGTTAGAAACTTGTATGGTTGATTAACAGATTTACTAACAATAAAATTCTTTTGAAAAAAAATCTATGAGTTGTTGTTATTATTGAACTAAAACTTTTGCGTTTACAACATGTACCAGTACCACTTTTTGTTTAGCAAAGGATTAAAATTTAACTAACGGTAAAGACAAAGTAGTGACCGTTGGAACAAAAGTTTTGCCATACTCTTAAGTATTTTCTTCTAAACACTTACTTTTTCTATGACTTCCGAGACCTAGTATCCTTCGTTCTTCGACCACTATACGGCCATTTCACTCAACAACCTTAACATTTTATCTCTTTTTCTACAAAAAGCCTATTAAACCTACGAATACTTTGTGGATACCCTTTTTATGGACCCAAAGATTTATATTGTATTGAAACAATACTCAAATGGAATAAAAAGGCTAATCCTGTTAGGTCGTTTTCTACTTCGACTTGATTTTGATCTTTTTCGCAAAATCAAAGCTAACAACAAGCCATTTCTAAAACAAATACAGAAAAAAAACCCAAGGTGAAACAATACAAAAACAGAATAAAGAAAAAAAATACTAAATGAATTTGATTGCAAAAAAAAAAATCGATAAAATCAAAATTCATAAAAATTCACACAGAAATGAAATAAAAATTAATTAAAAATGTCATTAGTAGTTACACGGTTTGATTTGTTACATTCAACCGCTGCGATTGCAAACGAGACACTAAAATGTCACCAATCAGCAAAGATGATTGGAAAAAAGGTATATATAAAACCATGATTAAATAAACGTTTGAAATGGGCGGTTAGAACTTACTTCGTTTAGAGGTTTAGTCATTATTAAGGACTAAAATATCAATTTTATTTTAAAAAGTATATTTGACATTCGTGTATTTCAAACTCTTAAAAATATTAGTGTATGTTTCAAATTTCTAACAAAATTTTAAGGTACCCTATCAATTTATCTTAAACAGTATTCTTTAATAAATTATTTAGTTTTATCATTTGATTTTCCTCGTGGATATTAAACAATCCAACATTAGGCATTTGACCGAATTAAAATACAATAGCATATGGTTGTACTCTTAAACAATTGGATTATCATCTTAAAATTTTATTAAACAAAACGTAAGCACGTACGTTCTCTCGACAGCACACGCTAAATCAAACGCTCAGTTTGTTTGTCTTTGTTTTTTTGTTTTTTTTTGTTAGCGTCTATCAACATTGAACTTAACTAACCCCATATTCGAATAAAAGTAACTAAGCATAAGTCGTATTCAAAAGTTTTTGATCATTGGTTATTTGGTTTCACTAATTTATTGCTCTTTTGATTTTTTTTTTCAGAGTGAGTGTTAATTAGGAAAAGAAATACAAAATAAATAAGCTATGAATCTATATGCTTATTTGTGTATTGAAAAATTGATGTGTCAGTTCCACATCGAGTTTCATAGAGTTTTGCTGACGTGTTAACTTCGTAATGAGTTTTGGCTGAAAAAATTAAGTGTAATTTTTTTTATTGGTTCTTATTTGATGATATATACATTCCATTTAGAGCATCTCCAATGTATTCCTTCATTTTTATCTCAAAAATGGAGTAACTGCAAAATGGAGTTGGATTTCTCTCCAATGTATTTCTCCATTTTTAACTCTAAAAAGAATATTCTAAATATATTCTTTCTTTTCTATATTATTGTTAATTATTAATAATTTTTTTTATTTATTAAAATTACAAATAAATCCATTTTTCTTTCTTTTAAAACTTTTATAAATTAGAATTTTATTTTAAATTTAACCATTATAATATAAAAATAACATTACATAACATTTCAAATAACAAAACGAAGTAACTTTTAATTTAAATGGATCTAGAAGCAATTTACCGAATTTTTATTAGTCAGTTGTTGTATTAAATTTATTTTATGCTATTTTAATTTCAGTAATTATTATGTATTTTAATTTTATGTTATCATTAATTTCAGTTAATGTTATTTTATTTTGTATTTTTTATTCTTAATTTTAAATTTAGTTATCCTTTATTTTTTTTTTTAAATATATAGTTTTAAGAAGTTATAAAAAGTGAAGGGCTAATTTGTAATTTAAAAAGTTCACCTGCAAAATGGAGTTGAAAATGGGGTTACTCCATATTTGGAAGAAAAATTGGCATTCCCCCATTTTGAAAATGAAAATGAAGTAGGATTAGAGAAGAATTTCCCCCAAAATTGCATTTAGAGTAAGAAATGGGGTAGGATTGGAGATGCTCTTAAAACATACCGCTGTAGAGAAAATCGAAACCCAGGTCTATTAATTTTGATTTTAGATGGTTTATAATATAATAAACTGATAGACTTGTTAATAGATTATCTAAACACTTATTAAAATGTTATCGTATAAAACTCACAATCGACCAAACATGTAAGTTAGATAGTGTGGCAACGATCAAAACTCTAGAATATATGTAGAAATTAATCTATATATACCCCCTTTTATAATTTTTGTTTTGCTTCGGTCTTTCCTAGCTTTAGGTCTGTCTCCTTTTTTTTTGTTATTTGTTCTTAGATTTGTGTATCCTTTGTTCTGTTTTCGTTTATAACTCCGCTCACTGTTCGAAATTTTATGTATTATACATGTTTTGTTTAGCTTATTTTGGCTTCTCTTCTTTCTTAAAGGTCAAGTTGTTTGGTGGTCAACTTCTAATGTTTCCTACATCTCCTCATTTATCTTGCGATGGAATCTGCGGGTAAATAGATTTGACGTGGTTGCTTGTGTCCTGGATTGCTGTCTTGAGTATTATACTGGTTCGAATATTTTGATTGTGTTAAATGTCGTTTTGTGTTATCATATAGGAGGGAGACGATGACTAAGAGTTGAAGTTTGTAAAGATGATGGCTGCAAAAACCTCTATGAGTTTTGTCTATTTTTAAATTGATCTCGAATGAGCTGTAAAGGATGTCATTGAAGATAGCTTGGATTAAGCTTTAAACATCTCCATGAAGAATTATGGTTTATGAATATCATAAACACACCATAATGAATGCCTTCAGTATACTGTTTGCAATTTTACAAGAAAACATTCATTCAACATTGTTTATTGTAGGAGGTGATACATACGAAAGCAGAACCTATAAAAATATTGTATATGCCTTGCATATATTGTTGTATATTTTTTCTTTTAACTAAAAGGAAAAGCTTTGTGAGTGATGATTTCTATGACTACATAAAGATTGAAAAGATGGCTTACCAGACCAAAAATGGAATGCACATAGAAGCCTTGCCTCAATGTCAGCTGCAAAACTCTTTAACCTTAAAACTGAGGATAATTACATTTCAGTCTTGGTTATCCTGATTGGATTTCCTGTGAACGTACATCAACTAGAACATTCTAGATCGAGATTATATATGTCACACCATACAAATATAAGACATTAAAAGTTTTGTCATCTTTCAAGACATTGGACCATACAAGAAGGGATGCATCGATCCATGTGGTGTCTCGGCCATGAGTTTGAACTCGAGACTGCGAGATTTAACCTAGAACAGTTTCTTTGTGAAAACATAATCCTTAACATGAGAATCAATTACGGTAGGTTCTGTTGTGGCTTGCTTTGATGGTTATGGCGAGAACCCTGTCTTCAAAATGTTGTTGTTTGATGGTTCTCACGAGGACCCTTTATTCCAAATATCGTCTTTAATGATTTTGGAGTGTAATATATCAATTTTCTTGATGTATTCTCTCTCTTTGCCTCTCAGACGATTTACAAGCATAAGTTTGGGAGGTTTCTTTGTTAACTCTGTTCTCTATAATTTGAGATTCCATATATATGAATATTGTTCCTTTTTATATTTTTCGAGGATGCAAGGTCACTCATTGTATATCAAGGGATATGAAATGGCGTTTATAGCCATGGAAGATGTGGTGTCAAGTGATAAGTCTTCCAAGAGAATAAGAAGAAGAAGTCAAAGCTAAATGATTCCGCCAATTGATCCATGATGATTTTATCAAAACAACATGTAGAAGAAGCTAATGGCTCATTGGAGAAACGACATAAATCCACCGTCGAAGGAAACACAAAAGTCACAGTGACGATGATGATTCATGTAGTAAGGAAACTAAAGAGAATGGTAGATTGGATGCCTTCCAAAGTTTCAGGTTAAGAAGAATCACTTGGATGATGTGTTTCTAATCTTCAACTTGGTATTTTTACTTGTTTCTCAAGGGAACAAGGTTTTCCGGTTGTGTGCGAAGTTTGGTTGAATGATAGCATTGAGAAGCAAGAAGTTCAGCACTCGAATTATGATGTGATGGGCAAAGATACAAACCAATTAAGTATTTGAAACAATTATAATTTTTTAAAAGTCTCTTAAATTACAAATTGTATTTGATGAAAAGATGGGCAAAGATACAAACCAATTAAGTATTTGAAACAAAAAAAATAGGCTTATTAACAAAATTAAACATTACAACAACTCTATTTTAGAATACAAACCTAAAACCAAAAATAGTTTTTGTTCTTAAGAAACGTAAAAATACATCAACTCTATACTAACAGTAAAAAATAATCAAAAGACGAATATAATGTTTAAAAACATCGAAAAAAAAAATACAACATACACATCCATTAATATGTAATAAAACGCAACAAATATAAAAAAATGTAATACATAAAACAAATGATGCACAAAGATAAATGCAAATATTTGTAAGAATTACAGAATCAAACGTTTGTAACCTGCACCAGGCGTAGGTAAGTTCACTAGTTTGAAATATTTAAACATAGCTTTTGCAAAATTAGGGACTTTTTAGTTTCATTAGTTTTTAACATTTTTCCAAAGTCCTATTAAAAAATAGCATTTTCTATATTGTATATGACAATTTAGCCTATGCATAGTATAAGATACATAGAAAGATGAGTTATTTACGCTTAAAGACACTTTGCAGTTTCCAAGTTTCAAAATAGACACTTCCAGCTATTTGGTCACTTTTTTGTTGTTCATTTACAATGATGTCCTTCTATACGTCAACCGTCTGTGTATTTGACTGAGTAAAAATACTGAATCGAAAGAGTAAAAATACGGAGTAAAAATGGGAAAGGAAACCCTAGACAGTCAGCGACGAGAGAAAATCGGCAGCGTAACTAGAGAAGATCAAGAAGGCGAGTTGGTCGCAGGTCGGAGAAATAGAAAATCTCTCTCTGCGTGTAAGATGACAGGTTTTAAATCTTGGCTCTGTTATCGGTTTAAGTTGTCGTTCCTTCCATTTGCATTTTGTCCTGATTGTTAGATTTTGACAGTGTATGAGATAATTTGATTGTTGTCTTGTCGGTCGTTTGATGAGTTGAGTTTTTTGTTTACTCTGTTTTGATTGTTCTAGGTCCAGGTTTGGAAGAATCAACAGATTTTGATTTGAGGTTACCCAGCCGTTTGTTTGCTACCGATCGATATCCCATAAACCGAATAAATGTGTATTCGAAGCCGGATACGTTAACTTTCCTTAAAAAATCACTGAAGGGAACAAAAGAGTTGGAGTCAATTTTGGGTTCGTGTTTTGGAAAGTTATTTACACTTCCAGCGGCTAGGTGTCCCATCTCATGTAAACTCATCCATTGCTTGTTGACCAGACAATCTGTAACCAAAAAAAAATATGAGCTGTGGACAGTTTTTGGTGGATACCCTTTGAGGTTTGGTCTTAAGGAATTTGGATACACCACTGGCTTGCCGTGTGGCGAATTTCCGGAAGACTATGACCCTGATTTTCAACCTAGTAATGGTGATAAGATGGATCCTTATTGGAAGGAGTTAATTGGCAACGACAAGAAGACCACATTAGGCGATATCGGCGAAATGCTTCTTCACGACAAGGACATGGAATCTGGCCGAAGATTGAGACTTGCGCTCTTGCTTATAGTAGACGGTGTTCTTATCGCAAACGCTCAAGTTCACAAGCCAACCCTCAAGTATGTTAAGATGTTGGCTGGCATAGATTCATTTATGGCGTTTCCTTGGGGCAGAGGATCGTTTATGAAAACAATTTGTTGCATGCTCCCCCCACGTAAAAGCCAAGGGAAATCCGATGCGACTGTTGTTGATTTTCGCCAGCTTCTACGTCAGGCTACTTTACAAATGCAAGGTTTCCCACTTGTTTTGCAGCTTGTTGCCTTCCAAGCGATCCCTGGACTACCCAGGAGGTTGTCTGTAGATGAGGAGCATCCTACTTTACTCGAATGGACCGGCGTCAAACTTCCTAAGAACGATTCGCTGTCGTACACTGATGTGCTTGATGTTGAGTTCGATAAGAATGTAAGTTTTTGGTGGGTGGCACTTTGGAATTTTAAAGAGGTAGATGGGGTGAATTGGTCTAACTTTTTTTTTTTAACAGCTTGTTGTTTGTCCACTCATACCTGTTGATATTCCAAGTGACGATGGATGGGGTGAGTTTGACGACAAAATTAAAGATAGGAAAGTCAACTATTTGGAGGAATTGTGCAGGACTGGTCATATATTCAGTAAGCGTATGTGGTCTGGAGGAGACGCTACAGAGGATCTGATCGAGCATGATTCAAAACCTGTTCAACGGATGCACAAAAAACACTTGGTTGACCGTAAAAGGAAACACCCGTCCACGCAGATATAAAGCAAAATACGGCCCAGAAAGATTGCTAAGAATGACGAAATGGTTGAAGTCAAAACAGACTGTGGGCCGGTGGATGTTAATTGGTTAGTCAATCAGGTGAATGATTTAACAGCTAGGGTGAAGAAGCTTGAAGAAAAGGCTAAAGGGAAGAAACGGTATTGGGTTGGGTTATCTAGCTCGCAACGCATTGTCTCTAGTTGCAAGAAGAAGAGGAAGGCTAAGATGTCCAAAGTTGTATCACCTTTGCCATCCCCCCCAAAGCAGCAATAACTTTACTTCGTCGTTTGGAATTATTCGTTTGGCGGAAGACAATGTGGACGGAGATGACATGAATGAGGTATTGAGTTTTTTAATATTTTGCTAAAATGACTTGATTGAAATCATTCTAATCGGTACATATATATATGTTTTTATGCAGGTGGTGACCAAAGCGTGTGATGGATTGGTTAGTTCTTCTTTCTAACTTGATGTCCTAAATATTAGTTTACGTGTTTTATTTGCTTGTTGTGAGTGATAGTTACTGCAATAATTCTATGTTTGTTGCGCAGGGATCACATAACGGACAGATAGGCGTGGACATGCTAGTTGAGGGTTTGGTTGGTAGTAAAAGCGCTTGTCAGGAAACAATCGCGGTTGCTGGAGAAAAGGACAACAGCGAAGAGGGCGTTGACATGGAAGAAGATGGGAGTGTTGGTAGTAAAATCGTTTGTCAGCAAACCGTTAACAGAGAAGAATGTGTAGAAGGTGAAGAGGAGAAGGTATATGTCTAATATTACTGCTGTCGTTTCCTTGAGAGAGCATCATATATTATAGAATACTAAACAAGAGGATGGGATATATGTTCATTGACAGGGGGACATGGTAGTAGAACGACAGTCCATTGGGGAAGATGTAAACTCCATGGTGGATGCTGTTGAACATGAGGTAATTTCCCATAAGGATATATGTAAGATTCCATGTGGGTAACTTTACGCATAATTAAAGTTGGTATTTAATTTTTTTTTGCTGTGATACGCAGATGACTTACATCGTGGACAACATGGTATGTGTAAGTTCTGAGTAGTAATCTAGCTATAAATATCAAAATAACGCCGTTTTGCGTTTTGAATAGTTTTTTTTGTTGTAATGTTAGGTTGTTCCTTTACCAATACTTGTTAATTTAGCTATCAATACTATACACTCACTGTCGATTAATTTGTGTGGGTCATGATTGTATGTGCCCTTGAAGGTACTTGATCAAGTAGATGTGGTGCAATACTATTTGCAGGAGCAAGTAGGCGAGGGAGAACGAACTAGTAATCAAGTGTTTCCAGCTGACTTGGAGACAAGCAAGATGGTTGAAGAGGGTGACGCAGAGGACATGTGTTATGCAGATAGCTGTCCAACTGGGGTCGCAAATTTGGTAAGCGATAAGGCAGGATGCGATAGTAAGGTTGGAGAAACATCAGGTGCACAGAAGGAGGTAATTTATAATGTGGAAAACATTGGTAATGAACTTTCGTTGTTGATATTAATATTAGAATGATGTTTAATTTTGTGGAACTCTATAAGGTTTCTGATAACGAAGAAGACAGATGTAACGACTCAGCTACCGAAATAATTACAAATGTAATTGGTAGTTTGACCAAAGATTATGGGAATGTAATATTTTTGTAGTGTTTTGTTGAGGTCGTTATAATTTTTTGTAGACCGATTGAGAAGGAATTTGGGTTGTGTTAATCACTTTCAGGTTGACGTGGGGGGAGAAGTAGTGTGTTTGGAGATTGAGTCAGCTAATATGACCGATGCTTGTGATGATTCAAAGAAATCGGAAGTCGAGGAACATAATATGGTTCCGGATGAGCGGAGCGAAAAAACGATCCAAGAATCTTTGGTAAGGGTGCTCATTAAAGTATGTTTCGTACATATGAAAACAAAGATTAATTTCGTAACCATTTGGACGTATCCATGTTGTAAGCGATTGGTGGATGGCGCTGGCATTAGATCACAAGAGCAAGAATTACCGTTGACGTCTTCTGTCTGGGAAAATTCTAACTGTCAGACCAGCACCCACAAGGTAAGTGTTTGCTGGACATCGATTATTTTGTATGATTTGTTTTTCTAAACAAAGTGTATGTAATCATGTGTTTGTGTAACACAGGATGGAGCGGAGCTCGATAAGAGAAAAGACGATGATGTCAATGAGATAGACGTAGGTGACGGAAATGATAAAGTATTCTATGTCATCATATTGTAAACAATAGGCAGTCGGGCGGTAGTATGAGTATTCGTCGAGACAACACTAATCCACCTAATGATCAATTGATTCCAGGTTGTTCTGGATTCACTCAGCTTCCTAGTAACCCAGCGACCAAGCGATACCACGATAAAAGAAATAGAAAACGAAGCTGACTTACAGGTTAGGAAACGATTCAGTAATCCTTGTAGGAGGAGTCGATACACTAATGATTGACAGTTTGGATGATGCAGGGCAGGGGACACGATTCAGAATGCGAAAGTGATGTTTCGCTCCAATCTGTAAGTGATTCGTCCCCGCCGCGCCCAATTGTCAAGCACAGACCATCGGATGCCGAGTTGGAACTAATATTACTTCTAAAAAAGCATCTGGTATCCCAGGGACGAGACATTATACCAAGTACTGAACCAGCTGATTTTGGGCTGTTCAAGAAAACTCTCTCGGCATTCAAGAAAGTGTGAGTAATAAAATGTGTAGGATTTTGTATACCTGTAATGTATTGCATATTTACAAGCATTGGATGTGTATCAGTGAGCACATTACGAATAGTGGCTGCAAAGTGGACAATCAGTTTTTTCTTGATGTGGCGCAGAAGCAAAAATGGATAACAACACAGGTTCGTTGATTCCTTTGACTACAACCGTTTATTTTTTGTGTGATACTTATATGTGGTTGTTAGTAACAGTTTCGGTTATTGTTCTGATCAGCACATGGAGTTTCTGATGGGAATACTTGGCAAACGTCACGAGAGGGCCCTGGAGATTGAACATGGATGCTTTGCCTCGCCTTGGTTGATTAATCATATTGTTGGGAAATCCAGGGCTTTTCTAAAAGCGAAGGACAAGAAGAGACATCGATGGGATGCACAGATAAAGAAGACGGTCCAGATGGAAGGGCGAAAATGGATGGAGGATGTGGATACAATTTATGTGCCAATGTGTTGGAATAATGAACACAGGGTTGGGTCTATTCCATGTATTTACCGCCGGAAAGC
>NW_006256852.1:2339835-2343515 GCF_000478725.1 Eutrema salsugineum | reverse complement strand
CTCGGGTATAACTTTAGGGGAAGTTTTGTTGATCTTAGTAGAGCGATAGAGAAGGGTATAAGGGTGTTTTTTCCCCTTGCTGGTCTAGTTTATTGTGGATCGGTAGTGGAAAACGTTATCAAGCGTAGGTATAAAGATAAAAGATTGACTATGGCTGTGGAAAATGCCACATACACATACCGTAGAGGGAATTTCAAGATGCTGACCAGACAGATAAAAGCGACAAACCGAGAGTGTTATTATTACCTGAAGAAACTTGGATTTGCGAGGTGGGGTAGATCACATTTTGATGGAGATCGTTATAACATGATGACAACTAAGATGGCGAATCATGTTTTTGCAACGATGATGGTTTGGAGAGATTCTTCCATTATTGATACTGTAAAGTGTATACATAGAACTATGAGCACATTCTTCAGTGAGCGTAAGGAGGCTTCACGTATGCATTTGAGGGAAGTAACCCCAGCGGTCGAGAGACAGATGACTAAAACTTTGGCTGAAGTGAAGTACATCAGTTTAAGGCAGCTGTTGTCTACAAATGTAGAGGTTATTGGGACCTTTGGGGAGAATCACATAAGCATGTTGGGGTACAGAAAATGTGAATGCGCCGAGTTTGACAAGTTGAAAATACCATGTGGTCACGCAATAGTGGCGGCTAGGAAGATTGAAATGCCAGTGAGTGAGTTGGTATGTAAATGGTTCAAGCTAGTACATGGAGAGAGAACTATGCATGTGTTATAAACCCAGTCATAGACGTGGGGAATGTTGATATTGCACTGTCCAACGTTTTGTATCCACCTTTGGTAGCAGCTAAGGTTGGGCGTCCTTGCGTGCTGAGGTATTTTCTATCTCTGGGAACCTTACAATATTGAGTATTGGAAACAGTAATTCTTAATGGGCGTAATAATGCAGGTAAGGATTTGCGGACACTAGGCATGTGGGAGGTGGTTGTAGCAGCGTTTGATGTTTTATGTAACTCCGGATAATTATATGTAATGAACGATGTTGTCTATGTTTTGTATTGAATCGTTGTTGTTGTAAAACTCTAAAATAGATGCGTATTATTGTGTTTGATCGTGTTGTTATCATTACGAGAGCGTGTAGTAAGACGTATAGTAGCCGAAATTGCTGCATAATTTTGGTGTAAATTTCTTGTGTAAGCCGTTTTGGAATTTGAAGGTAGAGTGTAATGCATTTTTGAATCTGAAGGTAGAGCTATGGAATCCAAGTTTATCAATTAATATTGTGTATAGATGTGAACTACATTACAGTAGTCCACGGTATACTATCCAAGCGAGAATTGTATCGAGGAATGTATGCACAGAACATCTGTAGGTCCAAAGACAGATTATACGTATAGATGATCAAGAAGTGGACATGCACAGGGATCAAGTGGTGGGTGGATATGGTATGGTGGATTAGTAATTAGTATTGGTAAGAAAATAATTATTTGAATATGTAATTAGGTTAAATGAGTGGAGTTATAAAAGGGGAATGAGAGTAATGTTAAAAGTGACTAACAAACGGCGGTGGGTAGGTTTCTTCTTCGAAATGCCTTATAGTTGTAGCTGGAGTTCTTTGGAGCATGCTAGTGTTGGCATGTATGAAGATTATCAAGAAGGTATTCCCGAGCTGTGTTATTGTTGCGAGCGAGTGGTTTTAGAAACTTCTTCGGCTGAAGGATTTGAGGGACGGAGGTTCTACTGCTGCCGTAGGCGAGAGGTGAGACATTGATTCATATTGGCTTTACTTGTAGTATTTTTCTTTTAATATTTGGGTATTGTGCATTCGGAGTTTAGCAAGGTGGTTGTGACAAGCGTAAATGGTGGGATGATGCGATCGAAGAAGAAATACGATACCTAAAGGCGGAGTTTGATATTTTGAAGAAGCAGAACAAGTACTTTATTTCGAGAGGTGATGGCGAGGAAGTTGACCCACCGACAATGTGGCGAGAGGTTGGCGAGTTGACTAGTAAGCTCGAGGAATTGTTGGAACTGGTTAAAATGGGAGGTCATGATTACCAGGAAATTAATGCACGGATTCAGATAGTTGAAGCGGGGCGTAGGAGCTTTGATGAGAAGAAGGTGTTGCTCTTATTCTTGATGGGGACCTTGCTGGTAATGTTGACGATGATTTCTGTTGTAATAAATGGCAAGTAGGTGTAGGACGATGTTTTGTATGAAATTTGCGTTTGTTCTGTAATGTGGAGGTTGGTTTTTATGTGGACATGGCGACAATCGTGTAAGAATATTTTGATGATGAATATGTTGTGTTCGACGCAACGCTTCGTATCTTAGTTTGTTTATGTCCACCAGGAATTGCTGCATAATTTTGCTGTAAATTTATTGTGTAAGGCGATTTGGAATCTGAAGGTAGAGTGTAATGCGTTTTGGAATTTGAAGGTAGAGCTATGGAATCCAAGTTTAGCAATAAATATTTTGTATATATTTGAACTACATTACTGTAGTCCACGGTTCACTATCCAAGCGATAATGGTGTCGAGGAATGTGACCACCGGACATCTGTAGGTGGGAAGACAGAGTAAACTGTATGGACACCGATGCTAGTGTTATTGATCGTTAGGCGTGGATATAGTCTCTTTTAGACCAAATAATATGAATTGTACTATGAGGAACTTTAGTATTTTGAAGACGACGTAGTTGGGTATCCACGGAGTAAATACGATGTGGATGAGGATTTAGAGTCATTTACAAGTGACCATGAAGAGCTAAGTAAGCCAAAAGCAACAGTAATAATCAAGCTTTGATTACTATCCATAGTCTGTATCCACAGGACTTCTCTCCGCAGAGACGGAGAATACTATATGTACACCTATGTGATTTTTATTGAATAATTGGTGTGGCTATGGGCTCTTGGATACGAAATAATATGAAATGTAATATGAGGAGCTTTAGTAGTTCGCAGTGTATAATGATACTGTGGTCATAGTAGTGACCACAAATACTTAAAAGAGTACTAGGTAGCGAAGTAGTTGGGTATCCATGGAACAAACACGTTGTGGATGATGATTTGATGTTAAATTGAACCAACTGAACACAATTGGTTTGATAGGATCCATAATTCAACATTGTCAATAGATGAACGACGAAATACTCCATTGTAAAAAATTGATAATGACAGCAAAGTGGTACTGCAAAGTCTAAAACAAGCAAAATAGATAATAACTGAAGCGGTTTTGAAGAAGTCTTTTACAAGTGACCATGAAGAGCTAACTAAGCGAAAAAGCAACAGTAATATCCAATGAGAACAACACCAGTAATAATCAAGCTTTTGTAGACGCAGAGCTCTCTGGTCAAATCCTTAACTTCATTCTGAGTACGGTCTAACTCAATTTGAAGACAAGACGTTTTGATGTTCAGGGATGCAAAGTCCTTCAGCGTATCTTCGATTTGGTTCTTCATGTCTTCGATTTCCTCGAGCATTCCTTCATCTGTCCATTTGAACAAATGGTAGTTGTCTTAGGATCAGACAACCGTAAGACTCTTTGGACCCGCAATTTGTATGGGATTAAAATGGGTTCGGACGGTACTTTACTTTTTCCGAACGATTAGGACATGCATGGAATAATCTGCCAGGATTTTTTGTTGTTCCAGATGTTTTTATGGAAGTAGATCTACCACATCTGGGTCTGTTCTGAAGAATTTTCCCTCGAAGAGCGA
>NW_006256852.1:2284549-2339379 GCF_000478725.1 Eutrema salsugineum | reverse complement strand
GTCGGGCATAGTAGTATTGATTACGTGTTGATGGGGACAGTAGCGTTGAATGCCAATATCCATCAGAAATTGTAGAGGTTATATCAGCCATGTGGACAGTAATAGGCTATCCACGATTGATTCTACGTGCATTGGCGTGAAGTGGATAAATATATTGCTTGGTCATTGTGGTGTGAGTTAAATATGTTTAAAAAGGTAACGCGATACATGTGGTGAGTTAAGTATGTTAGAATTTTGATAATTAACTATGGACTACTATCCAAGCCATGGAGTGAAAAAGGACCTTGGAGGATACCCTGAATAGATATGTATTAAAATAGTGACAGGTACAAGTAGAAGTAAAGTCGAGTAGGTAGAGAATTGAAGTCCCATTAGAATGGATGAAAATGGTAGGTAGGGTAGTAGTAAAGCCGAGGTGATAGAAGTCCAAATTTAAGTAAAGCCGAGTGGAGGCATAACTCCAAATTTAAGTAAAGCCGAGGTGATAGAAGTCTCTCCTAGGGTTGGAAAAACAAGGAAAGAGGTTGAACAACCACCGAAGGGGATGGATTTGATCATATTGGGTTTTTGCAGTTTGTCCTATTATGACCAGGTATTCCACAACGTCCACACTTGTTTGGGATGGTTTTTTTCACTCGAGTACCCTGAAATAAACATAATGTTAGAGGTTAAGTAGAGTGGGTTACGAAATAAAGTTAGAGTTAAATACTGTTCGTACCCTGATTTCGCCGGTTGATGTGTAACGACTCTCCTTTGGACGACCAGATGGTCTTCTCGCTTTTGGTGGAAACAGAACAACGTTGGAGACTTCAGGTGGAATGTCAACATCTTTGGGGTCGCCTTCTGGAGCAATGATACCTTGGTATGTCTCACACCATGTTTTTGTTTTAAAACATTCCGCAACCAATGCCCCATAAGGGAGACCAACAGTATCCACAGCCATTAGAGCATGACCGCAAGGAATCTTCAATCTTTCATACGTCATGCAAGTGCATTTGTGGTCTTTAAGGAGGACGTTGTTTTTCTCACCAAACTGACCGACTATCTCCAAACTCCAGCTGGAAATGTTGTTGATTTTGCTTCCTTTAGTCTTTTTTAGGTTGAGTGTCATTTCCTTATCAACTTCGGGGGTGATAATTCCGCGATGCCTTTGAGATTTTTTCCGGCGGGCACTAAACCAACGAGTCATCATTGATTGTATGAACTGAAACAGCTCCACAACGGGGGAGCACCTGCCTTCACGCAACACTTTGTTAAGCTGTTCCGCAGCATTACTAGTCATCAAATTGTAGCGATCTCCTTTGAAATGGGCTCTTGCCCAAGTGGCAATGCCAACTTCATGCAGGTATTTGGCACAAGCAGGATTCATCGAGTTGATTTGGGCGTAGAAGGCGCGAAACCCCTTAACCCTGAATGCAAAAGCGGCCATCCCTACTAACTTGGATAAACCTTTGTTCTTGGACCTAGACATGACATTCCTTTGTAAATGGACGATACATGCACCACGATGAGCTCGAGGATAGACAAGTTTGACAGCCGTTTTGATAGACATATGTCTATCCGAAATAATAGCCAGATTTGAGGAATCAGCTAACAGTCTTTCCAATTTACGCAGAAACCAAACCCAAGCATCGTCGTTCTCAGAGTCCACAACAGCGAATGATAATGGATAAACTTGGAAATTTGCATCTTGTCCACAAGCCGTCAACAAGACTCCTCTAAATTTCCCACCTAAATGGGTACCATCCAAGACAATTATATGTCTCAACCTGCGAAATCCTATGATAGACGCCCCAAAAGACAAGAAAACATATTTGAATCTAACGACACTGAGTTCGTCAGTCTCTGTTTCCAAGTCTGCGACAGTGCCTGGGTTCGCAAGTTTTAACATATAGAGATACTCAGGCAGCTTCAAGAAGGAATCGTCATAGGATCCTCGTACACCAATGATCGCAGATTCTTTAGCTCGGTAGCATTTCATGTATGAGGTGTTCACTCGCAAGTCTTCCAGGACTAGTTTCTGCAACTCACGCGCCTTCGGCCCTTTAACTGGGTCGCCATACTTGGCTTTGTATACAGTAGCAATAACACGTGAAGAGGCTTTGGACTTGAAGGCCTGCCGCGTCTCTATGTCACATGAATGGACAAGTTGAACTTTAGTGAGCTGGTAGTAGCCGGAGTCGGTGATCTGCTTAGACCGAATTCTCCAATCACAGCGTTTGTCAGTACAACTAAGTATGAAGTAGTCCCTTCGGGTGCAGGTTTGTTTGAAATGGAACATTTCTTTGATTGCGTAAAGGGCGAGGGCAACTTGGCAATCTTCCTTTGAAGCGTAGATCTTCCCAACTTTGACACAAGAGTCTACCTCGTCAGAGCTATCTAGATCGGGAATATCGGAGCTTTCATACAAAGTGTCATCAAACAGTGGAGGGATGTCGAAGTCCTCGTCATCAATCTCAAACAACGTTAGGCCTGGTTGTGTCTGAACTGTATCCGCAAAACGGAGTCCATGTGGATGCGTGTTCGTGGAATTAGTAGGATTTGAAACTTGCGAGGATAAGCTCCCGCCATGCGTTTCGGTCGGTAAGACATCTGGCCATCCTAAATCAGATGGGTCGACAGCATCACACATTATATCAGCGGCATCAAAGCCACCATATTGTTCGGCGAGCAATGGACCCCAAAAGTCTTTGTCGTATTCTCTGGGAATGCCTTCAGCGTCGTCAGTCAAGTAGTGTTCGAAATCTGATCGGTCGCCGTCGTCTGACGCTGAAAGCTGAGAATCATCGCTGATTGAAGTTGACGTACCTTTCGAGCTTGCACTTTTAAGGAACTCCTCGAACTGCTCTGCGTGATTAAATAAATCCTCGTCAGCGATTGGCTCGGTTGTAGAATCGGCGGAAGAGAACAATCGAACACCTTCTCCAGATAAATTAGGGTTAGTTGAGAAAGCTTTGCGCTTCCTCGGGATATGTGGAGTAGCGTATCCAGAGTTATCTTGCTCTGAAGGATTTCGTATGCAACGCTGAATATCAAATCTGGCAAACATGTTCATTGAAGCGTTGACGCGAGAATGTTTTATATAGTAAGATATGGCACTAATGGTTGACAAGACCACCGGAGGCGTGGTAATGCCGGTGACTAACTCGGTGGTGTTAGGGGGCCAGTATGACAGAGTGCATTTAATGTCCGCGGTCTTTTTAGGGAAGAATTCTGCTACGATAAGTTCACAGAGGTCGTCAATTGTAATGCCTTCACGAAATGAAACCATTCTTGACATCAACTGCTTGTCTATAACGAATTCCCACTTTTGGTCCGGCGTGAATAGCCACTCGCCAGCTATATCGAGACAATGCACAGGCGTGGGAACCTATATAAGATTGACATTGTATTTTATGTTCTTTGTCCACATTGATAATATCCACGATTGAAGAGATAAGATTGAGAAGAACTTACCTCTGCAACCATACTTGGCCGTCGGTACTGTCGAGTCCTGGGGAACAGGGAGTGAAGATTTACCCAACTTAACCTAATTTTGAAAGCTGTAAACCTTTTCATATCTATCACAAGACAGCTGTCTGTTTTATAAACGTTCGATGGTTTACATTTACTGCAGAATGAGCGGTTGGGATATGTTTGATAATCTTGGGCCCTACCGTGGACAATAAACACAAGGTCTTATGGAGATGGTATCCACGGTATGATGACTGATATGGTATTTAATTAACGCGGTATCTGATAATGGAATTTGCACTCGGTTGTGATTTGCATATCCACGGATGTTTGAATATAGTACACACATAGCCGTTGTAATGATTTAAGAATTTTGGAATGTAACACAGAAAGGTACACGATATAATGGCCATCGGTTGTGATTTGCATATGCTATCCACTCTTGTCAACACTTCAATGAAGATGTTTATGCATATGCTATCCACGAAATGTCCATCGGTTGTGATATACAATTTATGCATATGCTATCCACGATATGTGTACATCGCTGGTGGTTCGTATACGAAATCCACGATATGATGTCCAGCGGTTACGATTTACGTATCCTATCCACGGAATGTGAACAAATATTGTATCCACGGTGTGTGGATTACAATAAAATAGTGTGTGTCCATGACAAATTATTTCACGTTCCACGGTTTTAGTATACGTTGTCGACGATATGATGTGCATATGCTATCCACGATATGTGTACGTCGATGGTGTTTCATATACGCTATCCAGGATATGTTGTCCATCGGATGCAATTTACGTGTCATATCCACAGGATGTGAACGAATATAGTATCCACAGTGTGGGGGACATAATACAATAGTGTCTGTCCATGTAAAATTAGCTTTGGTAGGACATCACTGGTGTTTCGTATACGATGTCCACGATATGTGTACATATAGTTAAATCACGTTCCACAGTTTTAGTATACGATGCCCACGATCTGATTTATATATGCTATTCACGGTATGTGTACATCGCTGGTGCTTCGTATAGGATATCCACAGTATGTGTACATATATTTAAATCACAGTTTTAGTAAAAGATGTCCACGATATGATTTGCATATGCTATCCACGGTATGTGTACATTGCTGGTGGTTCGTATACGAAATCCACGGTATGATGTCCACCGGTTGCGATTTACGTATCCTATCCACGGAATGTGAACAAATATTGTATCCACGGTGTGCGGATTACAATAAAATAGTGTGTGTCCATGATAAATTAATTCACGTTCCACAGTTTTAGTATACGCTGTCGACGGTATGATTTGCATATGCTATCCACGGTATGTGTACATCGCTGGTGTTTTGTATACGATATCCACAATATGATGTCCATCGGTTGCGATTTACGTATGCTATCCACGGAATGTGAACAAATATGGTATCCACGGTGTGCGGGGCGTGCTACAATAGTGTGTGTCCATGTAAAATTAGCTTTGGTAGGACATCGCTGTAGCTCCGTAAACGATGTCCACGATATGTGTACATATGGTGAAATCACGCTCCACAGTTTTAGTATACGATGTCCACGATCTGATTTGCATATGCTATCCACGGTATGTGTACATCGGTGGTGTTTCGTATACGATATCCACAATATGATGTCCAGCGGTTGCGATTTACGTATGCTATCCACGGAATGTGATCAAATATGGTATCCATGGTGTGCGGATCACAATAAAAAAGTGTGACACCATACAAATTAGCTTTGGTGGAACATCGCTGGTGTTTCGTATACGATGTCCACGATATGTGTACATATATTTAAAATCACGTTCCCATGAACAGGAAACGTGTTCATGTAAAAACCAATCTGGTGGATAGGGGGAATGATTAGCATCTATAATAAATTCATAGATTTTGCGGATTGGTTATGTGGATAGTCTGGAGATCGTTCATTGGCGTATGGTGTCCACTCTATCTGTGACGGTCATAATGAGATACCCACTAAAGGTATCGGTGTCGGAAGATACATCGCTTCCGAGGAAAGCTTTGCACCCCGCTAATTGGCCGAGGAAAGCTAAACTTGCTGTTCGCGAAAAACGCAAAGGTTAAAACACAAGACGAAGACGAAGACAAGACGAAGACGAACTTACCTGAGCGCAGAACCCCGCGGTTATTGATCCGGTTTTTGCCGTGAACGCGAAATCGATCAGGTTTCCTGCGGGTTCTGATTTACGGTGGAATAAGTACAGCTGAGAATTTTATAAACATGGAAGAGGAGGGAGGTGTGAATTGTATTGTATTAACCGAAGGGCTTACTGGTTAATAATTGGGTAAAATACATTAGAAAGTGACCCAATAGCTAAAAGTGACTCTTTCTGTAATACAATTTTAAGAAAGTGTCTTTAAGCGTAATTATCTCTAGAAAGATAGAAAAGAGTATTTTCGTCATTTAGCCGCTAAAGGACAGCCAGGAAACAATTAAAAAAAAACTAAAATTTTAAAAAACTAATGAAACTGAATTTTTTCATTTTTTTTTTGTGCAAATTCTTCAAATTTAAATGTATCAGCCACTAAAACCAGTACAGTAAAAGATTGTAGCAAAATAGAACAAATTGGAAGGCTAAAACCTAATGAGTTACTCATATGCACTTCTAAGGGAATCCTTAGTTAAAACCCAAACAAATCTTTGAAACTTGCGAAAATTTGGTTTTTCTTATTGTCATTTAATACGTCAAAAATAACCAACCATAATTGGAATTTACCATAGAAGAATACATTATTTTAATCTCTTGTTCAGAAGTCATAATTTTTTATAATGCTTTGGACATATGTCTTTATCCATTTTTCCCTCCAACTGCACGTTTTCATGTCCTAGTTTCAGGGTTTGTACTAGTACCGTTGATAAGTTATAACGCGGTTATATGTGAATTGTAGACCATAAAAAATCATACATATATGCAAAATTTTGATTTAACTGCAGATACGGAGATACCTATTTGACATATCAGATATTTCTATATTATACGTGTGAATAATATAAAAACTAAGTAGGGTTGGCGCGGAATTGCGATGTATACAAAGCTGATTACAAAATTTGTAGAAGCGATCATTGATAAGTATGAGGTTTGTAAATTATATATATATATTTTTTTTGAAATAATATGTTTTAATATTTCTTGTTCTAACTATACTAACTATCATAAATCATTTATTTCTCTTTTTTTTTATAATGGTGAAAAGGTTCGATAGTTGAACAATGGTATTGTGATATGTATCGTTAATAAACTCATAAATTTTGATAGTTGGATAGTTGTACTTTTGAAAAAAAAACTCATCTCTTTATCAACTGTGACCATTATCGTTATTTGTATCAATATTTGCTGATGTACAACATTCCAATACTGCAGTCTGCAGATCTTTAAGTTGTAGTTTGTTTCAATGTGTATTTTTCAAACACTATTATAGTTTTGTTTCTTTTATGTTTAATAAAAGTATCGATTTTCGACAATCAGGACAACTATTAATGGAAAAAGGGGAAAGCGGCCGATACATGCCTCAACCGCCGTACTGGTACCATTTCATGCCTGTATTTTTGTGTTGTGCTCACACGTACATGTACTTCTTAAAATGTGTAATTCATACCCGAACTGTATTTTTTGACCAAATCCTACATTAGCTTTTGATCTGTCAGTCTATTCCGTCAAATTGTTAACGGGAGCTGACTCATCTGCCACGTTGGATTCTCCATTGGAACAAGAACATTCGTATATAAGAAAACGGCATCGTTTTGCAAAATCCTGGAAACAAAAAATCATAGCCTCTGCGAGTCGAACCCAGCACCGCACTCGTATAACCAATCCCAGAAACCACTAGACCAATTAAATTAACTGATATTCTATTGAACTATTATAATATATATATATATATATATACAATCCCAAACCTATTATTGAAAAAGAAACTACACGATATCGTTTTAGTTCACATTTCAGGAATGATTAAGAAAAACCAAGAATTTTCGTCGGAAAATCTTTCTTGGATATTTTCAATTTCTGGAGAAAATAGTTTCCCAGTAAAAATGAATTTGATGGCTATTCCAATGAAAGGATGATATGAGAAGAAGAAGAGAATACAAAAAAAAAAAAAAATCACGAAGCGGATTCGATGCAGAGATGACGATCCTCGAAGCACTCCATAACATCTCCTTCCCAGAGTCGTAAAACGCCGCCGCCAAATTCATCATCCGCTGCATCTTCTCCATCCGAGCTCTCGAGTTTGCTCCATTTCCCCTGCGTCTGAAGCGCAACCGTCGAACAAAGCAGATCGAAATCCAATAAGCGACTATATCTATATATTTTAATAGATCGATAGTATACCAATTAATGCGATGGTCTAGTGGTTTGTGGGATTGGTTATACGAATGTGGTGCTGGGTTCGACTCGTAGAGGCTACAAAAAAAAATTTCCAGGATTTTGCAAAACGACGTCGTTTCCTTGTATACGAATGTTTTCGTTCCAACGGAATCCAACGTGCAAATGAGTCAGCCCCCGTTAATAATTTGATGGGGTTGACTAACGGATAAAAAGTCAATGTAGGAATTGGCCAAATAAATATATTTCGGGCATGAATAAAATTTTTAAAGAGTACAGGAACATGTAGGCACAGCACAAAAGTACAGGCATGAAATGGTACTAGTACGTTTGGTTGAGGCACGTATCGGCCGCTTTCCCATGGAAAAAGAGAAAGAGTATTAATTCTGAAGCATAGTAAACCAAAATGTCATTAAAATAAACTATTTAATTAGTAAAGGTCTAAACCAAAACAAATAAAATAAACTGTCGTTTCTTACATTCTGAAAGACGGTTTTGTATACAACATTCAAAGTATTGGTTTGTGGCTTATCCATAGTATACGTTATCAGAATCTCAAACCAGCTCTCGAACTAACATGTGATATAACGGGGAAAATGGCCAAAATCAACTTAGACTAAATTTGATGTGCCAAAAAAAATCTGAACTAAAATAGAGTGTTATTTTCTACCCGAACTACCAAAATATTCAAATTCCATACCAAAGCTATTGAATTTATGCCAAACCCAGCTTTGACCATAAATCTGTTAGTCAAACTGTTAACACTGCTGACTCAGTAGACACAGTCAACTATCACGACAGTTAACACGCCCAAAAATGTTGAGTCAACTGCCACGTCAGCTGTCATTATTATTTTTTTAAATTCTATTTTTTTCTTTCATTTTTATGTTTAATTTTTTAAAAATTTTATAATCTTAGTTAGCTGAAAGACCATTATTTATATAAAAATAAATACAACTCGGAGTCTCGGACACTGACAGCTCGACGAAAGGATCCTCATCTTTGGATTCGATCCGGTCGGATTAATTCTAACCCAGCTAAACCGGTTATTAGTGTAATAGTGTTCAGTGCACCAGGTGGCTAATATAAGCCGAGCAATTAAGATTAGTTTGATTGATGTAAGTTGACCACAACCTCTATTAAATAATTTGGGTAGAGAATTTAATTTTATTTTTGTCGTGCGGGTAGGAAATGGCACCATATTTGAGTTCAGTTTTTTTTTCGGCACATAAAATTTAGTTCGGATTGATTTCGGCCCTTTTTCTTGATATAACCACATAAAGTTATCTATGGGAAAATACGGGGTTTGGTAAATACACTCCACATAAAGTTATCTATAGCTTGAATAACATGTTTGGCCAATTGTGTTACCAAGAGTCTTGTTCCACTGCATAAACCACCTCTGGGGTCAACATTCCAAAGTAACATAATAGGTGTTCCTATTTTCAATTTCAATTCATGGTTCAGAAATTCTGAGATATTAATACTATTCAGATATTCTTGGGTGTATATTTGTTCGTTAATCTTGCCTTTATCAGAAGTATCAATACTGACCGAGCTAAATATGTATGTTCCTCACCTAGAAAAATGTTAAAGTTCACTAAGTATAACTTAAAATAATGATATGAAGCTCAAATGTAAGATCATATATCTATATTTATAAAGCGTTAAATGTGTTTACTTTTTATTTCCGACAAAATGTATTCGTTTATTAATCCCATCACTGCATTGCATTTATCGGGCTGAGAATTTCTCTATCTTGAAAAAATTTTGGGTCTCTCTCTGATCTGTGTGAATCACCATACACTTCTCTTACTATCTCTTTAACATGATCGACACATTCTTTTATTAGTAAATCGTCAGAGATTTTAATTTGGCTTCATCGTCGTCACAAAATATATTGATCACTTGCTTATTATTCTTTTTTTATTGTTTTTTTAATGTCATGAAGACATTCTCAAATTATTATGAATCATTTCCGAATATTCAGGGAGGTATTCCCTAATTGAAAATTCAGTCATGGATTCTAAAAGTTTAACAATCTGTAGTTTAGTCTAAAACTAAAATGTAAACAACTTCTTTTTGTTCTGAATCAGCACACTCTTCAAAGCATTGAAAACCTACTTGCTTCTTAAATGGTATTCAATCATCTTCATTCATCACAAAATGTCTTAGACCCAGTCAAATCAAGAGAAAAGGTTTGTTAAACAAAAAATACATAAATATTTAATACATTCAAAATCTTTAAGAGATATTTAAAATGTGATCATTGAAGGTTTATTATTCAGAAAGACCTTCCTAAACTATTACGAATTCCTTCCTGAATTGAAAATTCAATAAGGTTTCTTAATGTTTAGGAAAAGGCTTACTAAAATCATCATATATAAAATCTTCTCACAGATAGACTTATCCATGTTTGTATATGTAAATATGTATAATTAAAACTGTCAAAAGTCGACGATACAAAGATTTAAACAAACTATTGAAACTTGTAGGTAAATTAAACAACAAATACATAAACATTTTAAAGGTATTCCTAAAAGTTTAATAATTCAGACATTCCTAAACCATTATGAATCATTCTTGAATATTAGGGAGGCCTTCCCAAACTTAAAACTCAGACCTGGCTTTCGAATTTCTGATGATCTGCAGTTTGGAAATGGTTCCAAAATGATTTAAGATTTAAGAAAATGGATTTCCGCCGAAAACCTATAGCTTGAGCACAAAAGTTTTCGAAACCCCCAATTTTTTCCAAAACTCTATTTTTTTCCTTAAAAATTGAGATTTCGATTAAGATTTTGAAGAAGTTAGAAAATTATTTGAAGGAGACCAAGTTGGGATTTACTCGATTTCCAGAGTGAAGATTTGCTAACTCCAACGACTATTCTGTCAAATTTCAGATGAAATTCTGACAACATTAGAAGTTGTGAGGCGATCATTGAAGGTTTTTGTGAATTTTTATGGAAGAGGAAATAGAATTAGAACTAATTGTGTTTTTTTTTGTTTTAATGAATGCTATATTTTTCCATGTGAAAAGAGGGCTCTTTTTAAGAAAATTTAGTTTTTTGGGCCATTTTTAAAAATTATACTTTTAATTGATAGCATCTATAATTTAAAAAAAAAATCATTACAGTTTTCAAATTTTTTTGTCATTTTTTTAATTAATTATTTTTTCTGATCGAGATATTTAAAATTTTTGATAAATATATTAAATTCAAAATTGTGGGAGTCACATATATGAATAGATTTGCCTATGTTCTTGCTTATTATTTTTTTTTTAAATACTGAATTTAATATTATTTAGTTTTTGTCATGATTAATATATATCAACATGGATATGTTGTTGTAGAATTTTTTTGCATCAAAGGTATATCACGCAAGTAACAAAGCCTGACCAATTCAAATCAATTTAATTTGATTGGTAAAAAAGTATTATACGTAAAATTTAAAGTCAACACAAGTGACAATGACTTTAGCAACCCATAACTAATATAATAATCCAGTCTCAAGTTCATCATTCCACGAGATTATAACTAAGATATTATAAGATTATAATTATAATTATTATTATTCTTAAAAGGTTAAATAGAGGGATTGCAAAAATTAACTTAAATTTTAAATAGAAAAGAAGATCCTTTATTCAATATTAAACAAGAGTAACCTAAAAGGGTAGGAAAATTATTATATTCTCCTTAATGAACAAAAAAAAACAGAAATAATAATTACTGTTATAAATTTGTAAAGTCTCAAAATCCTATGAAGTCTACTATTTAGAGTGTTAAAATAAGGTAAAGAAAATGGAAATTTGTATAAAAAGGGGGAAAAACATGTAAAAGGAAAAGATAATTTAAAAAGTTAATCGGCTAAAAAAATTTATTTACAAAAAAAACTAAAACTGATTAAATTGCGAGTGTTTAAAAAAAGCAAAAGAAAAAAAAAATTTGTTAAATAGAAACCTTGTAATATAAAAAAGAAAATTTAAATGATTTATTTGCAATTACATGTTGGTCCATTTAAAGATATGATTGCAAAAGCTGGAATCAATGACCTATAAGGTAAAAAAAACGTTTATTATGTCATGTAAGATCTTAAAAAATTTTGGGGGATGAAGTATAAAAGAACATAGCAACAAAAAGCATATGTTAATGATTACAATAAATAGGACCGAACGAAAAAGCATGATATAATTAATGTGTATAGCTGAAAGAAAGGATTAATTAAAGTGACAAAAACAACAAATATATTCAAAACCAAAATTACAAAATCAATTTATATCGACATAAGCATTAAAGCTGAACATTTAAATAGAAAAAAAACAGAGCAAGACCTAAAGAATATCGAGAAGTTAACTAAATACAACTAAGCATATATATATATATATATATATATATATATATATAAGAGGAAGAATATGCTAGGGTTTAGGTTTATGTGGTTATGAGGGTTATTAAAATTGCTAGACCATGACATATTATTGAAGAAAAATCCATGTCACGGGTTGTACAGTATGATCAATGATAGACCTATCAAAACGAATTAAAACGACACATAATATTTTTTTATTAATACCACATAGAACAATCGCTGTGGTAGTGACACATAAGATTTTTGACCTCGCAAATAATAGTATAGATTAAATATTATATTTTTAGGAAAACATGATTTATAGAGAAAAATTATCTACACGTAAACAAAAATATTTTTCTGTTTGTTCATCGAAATTGTTTTAATTCTATCTCGAATTCTTTTAATACACAGAGTATATATAAATTTTCATTATCCAAAGATGCACTGTGGTTGAGGTCAAACAAAACAAGGATCGATTGTCCTGTATATCATATATCATTTCAGTCATTTGGTATCAACTTAAAGTTATTTATTCATAAAAAAGATAGTTTGGTGTGTTTCTGAACTTATAGTTATACATTAATCAAATATGGTAGAGTAATAGATCGACGGTGTATATTCCTATTGAATGTTGACGAGTAAAACGTGGAAGATCGATTTTAAATTAGTGAGGAAACTGTTAATTAGAAGCAAGCCTTGACTCACGTTGCCTATAATTAAGAATCAAGAAGACTCGTATCATTCTCATCATCCACCTCTAACACCTTCTTCTTATTTGAATATCAAATCTCATCATATTTTCATATGACGAGATCGAGGAGAGTCTTTGACACAGAGGAATTATTTATCAATGCTATCGCGGAGCGCACAGCCGCTCTCTCTGCGCATTACTGCCATCAGAGAGGCTATTTCACCGTTGTTCTCTCTGGTGGTGATCTCATCTCTTGGCTAAGGTATGTATGAGAATTTTTTTGAATATTACTCATTATTTACTAGGATATTTGTAAAAAGTAATAATAATCAATGTAATTAATTAATTTTTACAGAAAACTTTTGCAACCTCCTTACATTGATTCAATCGAATGGTCTAAGTGGCACATCTTTTGGGTCGACGAGAGGGTTGTTCCATGGGACCATCCAGACAGCAACTACAAACTCGCCATGGATGGTTTTCTCTCTCAGGTAAAAATAAAATCATAATATGTTATATATGATGATAGCAGTCTCCATATGTTAATTCCTTCAATACATATATGATATATAACAGTCAAGTTGTATGATATTAAAAACAAAATTGTATGATATTTACTTACAAACTACAGTAAAAAATTCTTTAAATTAATAATGTTGGGACTCTCAAATTTTACTAATTTAACGAGTTATTGATTTATAAAGAGATTAATTTGGTCAAAATTTAAATTTGGAACCAAAGAAATTTATACTTAATCAAGTTTATTAATTTATCGAATATAAATTTATAAAGTACTATGTAGTGTTTTTTTGGATAAACTTTGATATGCCAACCAGGTTTTGTGATACCATGTAGGTTCCCATTCCAACTGGAAACATTTATCCCATCGATCAATATTGTGCAGCTGTTGGTGATGCCAAAGGGGCCGCGTTCCTCTACGAGAAGTGCATCAAAAGATTGGTAGATCGAAACATCATCCGCTCATACAAATCCTCAGGCTTCCCACAGTTCGATCTCCAGCTCCTAGGAATGGGTCCAGATGGTCATATGGCGTCCCTGTTCCCGGGACATCCTCACATCAATTTTAAGTCAAATTTGGTAACTTATATCACCGATTCCCCAAAACCGCCACCAAAAAGAATCACCTTCACTTTACCGGTCATTAACTGCTCTTCCTACAACCTCATGGCTATCCGTGGTATGGAACAGGCTGATGCGGTGGCTAGGGTTTTTAACGATGATCTCGACTTGCCTACAGCTAGGCTCAAAGCTGATACAGAAGTCATCTGGTATCTGGACGCAGACGCTGCATCCAAGCTCTCTGACTACGATGAAGAATAATAAGGTTCGCCTCTCCGGTCCGTTTGGTTCTCTTCTATTTATTTGTATCTTATATATCTTGCTTTGCCTTTAATGTTCCTAATGTTTTCTTCTTTTTTTTTTTTGGTGGACTGAATGTTTTCTAATAAGAGCTGTGTTTGGAATGTAAGATCGAGTTGGTTCGGTTTATTCTTGCAAACAGGTACGATTGTATTTCTCTTCTATGAGTTCTAATGTAATTCATAATTCGTTTGATCCTGGCTTAGTACAATCTATTTTTTGGTCTACAATAGAATCTTAATTTTTTGTTACTGTTACTAATTTTGTTATCAGATTTTGTAAAGTTGGTTTAGATGGTTTAGCCTTAACCTAATTGGTTTAAATAGTATTCGTAGCAGTTAAATTAAATTCAATGTCATACTTCAACGGCAGTTTTATAACAGACTATAATCAATGGCAAAGCTTAAACTTTGTATAAGATAGCAGAAGTTAATTTGATATAGGTTGGATCAGATACTCCGGATATAAATAAGTGTGATTTGGAAGCTATTCTAATTTGGATTAGATTCAACAATGTTCCTTGTGATTTGATAATCGAGGCTGGTTTCTTTCATATTGGTGGTGCTTGGTCTTTCATATTGGTGGTGCTTGAAGTGATCCAGTTGCTGTTAGAAATCTCAATGGTTTTTCTTCTGGAGAAGTTCAAGTCAAAATTGATCTCTCCAAGCCATTATCTAATCTTATTAAGTAGAGACAGATGAAGGGGATATCATCATTCTTGAAGCATGTTATCTCTGGCTTCCTCCAATTTTTCCTTCTCTGTCGTATCATTGGCCATCGAGATTTTGCCTGTATGATGCTCAATCACTCGCCTAACTCTGAAGTGCATGAGACCAATAGTGACTCCGTTTCAGCGAATCCAGAATCGCAAGCTATGCACGTTGTTGTTGATCAGATGGCAATTGACGCTCAAGAGGACAGCCTCACTCTTCAAGTCACTAGTGACACTGTCTTTACTGCTACCACAGTATCAGAAGCTCTCCCAACAACACCAGTCTCTTCCCAAAAGATTGAAACTGTCACATAAGGTATCTCTACTATCTTAGATATTACAAAGGAAAACAAATTATCTTAAAAAGGTTGCAGGCACTCCTGATCGGGTCTCTTCTCCATCTTCTGCTCAAATTGAGAATGAAGTTATAGCCATTGCCTCTAAAACATATGAGACAAGTCTTTTCTCCACTATCATATGTGAGAAATCTTTTCTTAGTCTTGATATTTCAACTCTTTTTCCGGTTGCTTTCAGTGATCTCTTTGATAAAAATGGAGTGTTTATGGAGATGAACTTGTACTTCATCAGAAATCCCGAAGAGGTAGGTCAATAAAACCTTCTCAAAAGTTGCTAAAAATCTAATGGTCTCAAAACCGTGGTCGTCTAGAGCGTTGAGGCCGTGGAGATCTTAGATCTCAAATCTAAGCTTTTTGTTTAGTTTTATTAATCTTTTTTTTTTATTTTTCAGCTTTTGGTTTTTAAGAGTTTTCTTTAGATTAAGTTAAACCTTAATCCCTTCTTCTCTAATCCTTTTTTTTTTTTTTTGTTATTTTGTCATATTTTAATTTTAAATTAATGAAAGCTCTTTCACAAAAAAAAAAAAATTCAAAAAATTTCAAAGTAGGCATGCTTTTAAAAAAGTTTTCCTTTTTGTTAAGAGTAAGAAAAGATCTTTATTTTTTATTTGGGTTATTTTCTATTATTTTTTAAATTTTTTAACATATATAATTATAAATATTATATTCTATTTAAATTATTATTATTATTTTGCATTTAATAATAAAAATGTTTGCACTGCTTTTTTTCGACATTAAAAAAAATATTTTGAACCATTATATTTAATTGGTCTATATTTGTTCTGACTTAGCTGCATGATATGTATTATTTAATATATGTTATCATCTAAAACCTAATTAAGCCTAATGACATTAAAAATATTATTGATAACAAATGAACAGAGCTTTCCATGGATTGACATCTCATCATATAAGAGAAATATTGTTTTTTTTTTGTCAAACTATTAAAAATATATATAAACTATTTAGTTTGGCTCTAACTATGCTAAAAATCATTAAAATATCAAAATATGCTCTTTCATATCTAATATATGTGTCTGTGTGGGTGAAATAAAAACTGAAGTCTGGTGTCTTGTTATGCAACAAAAAAATAGAAGAAGGAATTGATGTCAACGAAAAATGTTACTATAAGCCTGTTCGTTTGATCTACGCTAGCGACACGTAACTTTCGGAAACACTCGACAACTTTATCTATGGGCGACAACCGTAAAAAAACTAAAACGATGACTGCAAGAGTTGCTGATTTTTCCAAGGCAACACCAACGACATTCGATTAAAGTAAAAGCAGCGTCATAATTTTTTCACTTTTGTTAAGTTTGCGTCCTTTGATGTCTATTTATTTGCCGCATAACTTAGTCGTAGCGGCGAATTAAACATGCCTTATATCTAAAAAATCAATGAACAAGTAAGCAAATCCGTAAGATTTTAATGCATTGTACCTTAATTAGAACTTAGACACAAGAACATATATCCGAGCTGTGCTAATTTTTTTATTATAATAAATTTTGACTTTTAAATTATCTATATACTTATTTGTGTAGTGATTTGCTTAGGTGTCGCGCTCACAACGAGTTTCACCGCTTTTTGCTTACGTGTCAGCTCCAGAATGAGTTTCATCCGTAAAAAGATCATTTAGCCATATTTTCCAATTACATGTCATTTTTTAATTGGTTCTCATCTGATAACGTGTCAAAAAAACTTAAAACAAATCGGTCTAAATTATTATGGTTAAATGCTTAATTCCATACTCAACCGAACCGTTTTTAAAATAACATTAAACCGAAATTTAGGGAAAAAAAATAAAAACGTTTTTTTTTTTTTTAAATTACCATTTCTAATATCTTCAAAAACGTTTTTCTAAAATAAATAAAATTTTTTTACCATTTCTAATATTTTCAAAATAATCAAAAAATCTAACTAAAATGTTCACTAAATTTTAATATAAACTAGATTTTAACCCCGTGCGTCCGCACGGGAATGTTTTAGTTTTTTATTTCTAATATAAGTTGCATTTATCTTTTTTGTTTAAATATAATTTATTTTTGTTATTTATTTTTTTAAATTAAAAAATTGTTATCATATTTTAATTTTAAACAGTAAAATTTGTATATTAGTAGAATAAGAGTATACGTTAATTAAGTATACGTTGATCTAATGTTAATTTTAAACTTTGTTATTATGTGAATTTAGATTTACACATAAACAATCTATATATCTATGAATTTGTTAATCAATCCGTTTAGTTGTCTTAAATCATTTTTAATATCTTACATATTTTGACAAACTAACCCGTATAAGACTATAATTATAATTGTATAACCCTATAAATACTAATATGGAATATTTGGACCAATTGATTATGAAAAAATATGATAAGATATTTATTTACTATTTGTGCTATTAAACAAAATGTATATATATATATATATATATAAACGGGCTAACCTGTTAGTTTTATCTCAAATCATCTTAATATCTTACATGTTTTAATAAATTAACTCATGGACCTTATATATATATATAACTCTAATCAGTTCGATCATATTATTGTATAATATAAATATTTATTAATCTCAAATATTTGATATTTTAGACCGATTGTTTATGATAAAATACGATAAAATATTTATTTACTATGCATTTTTATAAAAATATTATTTAAATTTAAAATTTTAAATTAAATCTTTCCTGTATTTAAGAAATTCTAAAGTATTAAAATTATTATCTAAATTTTCGTAATAAATTTTAATTATAATTTTTTTGATTTTTTTGAATTTAAATTAAATTGAATGCAAATTTTTGTAAATAAATTTAATTAAATTATTAATAATTTGAAATTTAAATTAAAGATGACCTAGATTTTAGGAAATCTAAAAATATCTAAATTAATAACTAATTTTCGGAAATTAAATATAAAAATAAAATAAAAATATTATAAAAAAAATTTGGGAGTGTTTGGATGCAAGCACTAAATGTGCTTCTGTTTTAATAGAATAGATATAAGCCACTTTTCACTACTTCTCTCACAACTTTCACAATTGTTAAACCTCTTTCTTCTTTTTCATTCAAACCGATTTTAAATTTATATTAAACCAAAATTTAGAAAAAATTAGACAAAAACGTTTTTTATAAACACAAAAAACTAGAAATTTACAATTTCTCATGTTTCCGAGATTTAGAAAAAATCTAACTAAAAAAACAAAAATTGGAATAAAATTTAGAATATCGTTTCAAAACAAAAAAAAAACAAAATTTATGTTAGAATATTGCTAATTATTATAGTTTTTACAATTTCTTATGTTTATAGGGTTTTTGATTTTTATAAAACTAAAATTTAGTAAAAATCTAAGAAAAAGTAAAAAAAAAACAATAAATGAAATCTATATGTCTAATGAAATGTCGTTAATTATGATATATAGAGTAGAATTTTTTGATTTCTTATCTATATATTTCAGAAATATTTTTTAACCCTTTTGTTAAAATCAAAAACTTATTCGTAAATTTGATTCGTCTAACTTAGAACAAAGATAAAAAAAAAAAATTCTTAAAATTATTTATTTATAAAAATACACTTGATAGATATATATAGTCCACACGTGGTGTGGGCAAGTTAACTAATTAAATATTATTTGTTTGTGTATGTGAGAGTGATCTCAAGATAAGCATACGACTGAGAAATCTCATCTTGTCAGATTCTCAAACTCCTTCTTGCTGTCCTTAGGTATTTATTATCTTTTTTCTTATGCATTTTATTAGAAAGTTTGTTACTTGATTCGGTTGCACACAGAAAATATTAGTTTATTCTAAATCATGAATATACATTATATTGTTATAAACAAATGGACTACTAGTAACCGGCTCATTAACCATCAGGTTAATGTCTCATAGCCCATTAGGGTTTCTGATATATTAGTTATGTAATGTATATATACACTGCTTATGGAAACAATAAGATAAGAGTTTTTCCCTTAATACGTTATCAGCACGAAGCTCAACTTCAAACGATCATATCTCTCAAAATACAAGGAGTTAGAAGGCGATCTACATATCATTTTGAAGCCTTGGAAGAGAAGAATCTAGTGGTGAAAACCGCTCCTCAATCCGACACCAGACGCGCCCTCAAGACTCAAAACAATCGGCGCTATCCCACCTTAGCGGGTGATTCTTTCCAAGTGGTGGTTCCTCCATTGTAACAGCTGTTCGTCCTCCCTTCTGGCCATCATTCTCAGGAGTTTCCAGTAGATATCTGTGGTCTTTAGCTCCCAGATCATAAGCCGGTCAGAAATCCATTTGGCGAAAAGGTATTATCTAAAACTATAGATCCTAATCAAAGTTTTGGTTTTTTTTTGAAAACCCTAATATGGATCGGTTCTTTTCATGATTCTTCATCGTCTTTTTCGTTTTTAAAACCATAACCAAACCGATCCTCTTTCTTCTTGTCAAAACCCTAATTGGTTTTATTTTTCCTAATCGGCTTTATCATATAAAACCTAAACCCTAATGCTTTGTTCAAACCCTATACCGATCGGTCCTAGCATCATCTAAACCAAACACTAAAATTCCTTGCAACCGAAACCTAAATCTTTGCAAAACCCTAGATCTAAAATCGTTTTGGTTTGTCTATCGTTAAACCGAGATCGATCGGTTTAAATCCTTAACCGATCGGTTATTTATCTTAGATCCGATCCTTGAAAATCCTAAAACCGGTCCATGCAAGCTCCTAAATCCTAAACCAATCGACCCCTTAAACTCTAAACCAATCGATCCACCTAAACTGTTTATAAACCGATAAATTCTAATCCTAAATCGATATGGTTTAAGTTTAAACCGATCGGTTTTTCCTAATAAAAATTAAACCCTAGTAAATCCGTTTAGTTTAATCCCTTAACCGATTAATAACCCTAATAACCGGTTTCCATAATTAAATCTAATTTAACCGGTTTTGTTGTTTAATCGATCAATCCGATCGGTTTAAGCTTAATCGGTTAATTTCAAATTAGTTTCCAAAATCAATCTCTAAATTGCCTAAACCCTAAACCCTTAAAAAAAAAAAAAAAAAAAAAAAAAAACTAATGTTTATCTATTAGAGCTAAATTTGGAAACCCTAGTAAACCGGCTAGGTTATAAACCCTAAGGTTCGATTTTAGAGTTCCCTTATATAGCAAGTTTCCTAAAATAGCAAGTTTCCTGAAATGGAAAGTTTTCCCAAGAATACCTTAAATCCCTTATTCCAATGATCATAGTCTCATACTATTGATTATTTAACATAAATTATTATATGTTTCAGATGTCAAACATTCAGAAGGTCGAATATGAGGCACTCACTGTCTCCGGAGATAACTACCTCAAATGGGCCCTTGACACCAAGATCTACCTCAACTCAAAAAGTCTGGGTGAATGCATCAAAGATCCCAACACCGCGACTCAAACCGAACGGTACTCGGCGATATTTATTATCCGCCATCACCTCGCTGAGTCTCTCAAGCAACAATACCTCACTCTTGAGGATCCACTCGAACTTTGGGTGGCACTGAAAAAGCGATATGACCATCAGAAAACGGTAATACTGCCCCAAGCCAAGTTCGACTGGAAGAACCTACGGTTCGAAGATTTCAAATCCGTCGAAGAATTCAATTCCGAACTCTTTCGGATAGTTGCACTCATAAAACTATGTGGCGAGGAGGTCACGGATAAGGATATGCTAGAGAAAACATTCTCTACTTTTGGCACTCCCAATGTTGTTCTCCAACAACAATACCGTGCCATGAATCATAGCACCTATGAGGATTTGATATCTTGCTTACTGCTTGCTGAGAAGAACAATCAGCTTCTGTTGAGGAACAGTGCCATGCGGCCTCCAGGATCAGCCCCATTGCCAGAAGGAACCAGAAAAGAGTCCAACTTCGTCCAACGTAACAGATCCTCAGATCGTGGACGTGGACGTGGAAATGGACATGGACTGCGCGGCAGAGGACGCGGTAGACCGAACCAAGATAACCGACCTAACCTCAGTTTTGGTCGGGGTAAGGGTCGTGGTATCAACAAACCGACCCAAAGAGGCAGTTCATCTAGACCAACTCCTTGCTCAAGATGCGGAATGACTAATCATTGGGTCAAGAACTGCCGTACTCCCAAATATCTTGCTGAGCTCTACCAGAAGTATGGGAAAGATAATCATGAGGCTAACCTGGTTCATCAAGTCAATGAAGATGACTCAAAGGATGATAAGATTGATGGCATGGATTATGAGCTCTCCGACCTCCTTGATTGATCTCAAAAAATCTGAATTTGTTTTTCATTACTCCTTAAACCTTTATCTTTTGTTTTTGGGATTTATTGTCTTTACTTTGGATTTTTAAGACCTTTTGCTTTTACATTTTAATTTATGGAGTAATGTTTTATTTACATCTCATTTTTGCATGTTATTGAATTATAATTCTTGTTTAATGAAGATATGCAAGACAATATGGATATCATTGTGGATAGTGGATCGAGCCACACCATTCTAAAAGACAAGAATTACTTCATAAATTTAGTAATCAAAACCGCAAACATTAGCACTATAGCGGGTAGTTCGAGCCTAATAGAGGGCCATGGCCAAGCTAATGTGTTGTTATCAAATGTCACATATCTAGACATCTTTGATGCCTTATACTCACCCAGTTCTAAGAGAAACCTATTGAGTTTCAAAGACATAAGATTGAATGGTTTCCATATCGAAACTCAGGATGAAGGGAACAAAGAGTTTTTAATTATCACTAAAATGATAAATGGCCATAAACAAGTTTTTGAAACTATACCCGCCGTATCTACTGGCATTTACCATGCTAAAGTCAGTATGATTGAGGCTAATGCTGCTATCAAAGCACGGTTTTTAGATTACACTATTTGGCATGATCGCCTGGGTCATCCCGGTGCGAACATGATGCGTAAATTAGTCCAGAATTCTAAAGGGGACAGCCTTAAACCAAATGGTATTTTCCCTCAGCACCTCAAGTGCACAGCTTGCTCACAAGGGAAACTGATTACCCGACCTTCACCAGTCAAAGTGTCTAAAGAGACCTTGAACTTTCTGGAAAGAATCCAAGGAGACATATGTGGACCAATTCACCCACCTTGTGGGACATTCAGATATTTCATGGTCCTCATTGACGCATCGACCCGCTGGTCGCATGTCTGTCTGCTCTCTTCTAGGAACCAGGCTTTTGCTAGGTTATTGGCCCAAATCATCAGATTACGAGCCCATTTTCCAGACTTCCCATTAAAGACTATACGTCTTGATAATGCTGGTGAATTCACTTCCCAAGCGTTTAATGAATATTGTATGTCCATGGGGGTAAGTGTTGAACATCCCGTTCCACATGTCCATACACAAAATGGATTAGCTGAATCCTTCATTAAACGAATTCAATGGGTTGCTAGACCATTACTCATGAGGTCACAACTCCCGGTCTCAGCTTGGGGACACGCAGTCTTACATGCCGCTGAACTAATACGCATACGACCATCTAGTGAGCACAAATATTCACCATCCCAATTGCTAACGGGTCATGAGCCAGACGTCTCCCATATTAAAACATTTGGGTGTTCAGTCTATGTACCCATTGCACCACCACAGAGGACTAAAATGGGACCTCAAAGGAGGATGGGAATATATGTTGGTTTTGATTCTCCCACCATCATAAAATATCTCAAGCCAACTACAGGAGATCTGTTTAAAGCCAGATATGCAGATTGCCGATTTGATGAATCGGTATATCCTAGATTAGGTGGTGAGACAGACAAGCTGGTAAAAGAACTTTCATGGAATCAAACATCCACACAATGGCAAGATCCTCGGACTCTAGAATGTGATTCAGAGGTCCAAAGAATTATACATTTACAAAAGCTAGCTAATCAATTGCCAGATTCCTTTGCTGACCCGAACAAAGTTACCAAATCGTACATACCAGCTTGTAATGCACCAGTACGAATAGATGTCCCCTCAGGGAAAAGTCAAGTTGCTACAGAGTCTGACGCACGTAAGAAACATGGCAGACCACCAGGTTCCAAAGATAAGAATCCCCGGAAATCAAAGAAAGGTGCAATGATTGAAACCGGGATTCAAGAGAACACGGATACAGCCTCAGCTGATACTTACCCTATCGAACCATCTCAAGAGGTTTGGGACGCCAAAACTCAAGGTTCTGAAGGGATTGATAATAATGAGATCTCAATCAATTATATCATATTCGGTTCTCTATGGAACAGAAAAGATGTCGACATCAATGAAACTTTTGCATACAAGGTAGCACTTGAGATTGCGCACACGCAAGAGGATCTAGAACCCACGTCTATAATTGAGTGCACTCGTAGATCAGATTGGCTGAAATGGAAAGAAGCCATAAACGTGGAGTTGAATAGTTTAAAGAAACGAAATGTGTTTGGTCCGATCTTAAGGACACCATTCGATGTTAAACCAGTGGGAAACAAATGGGTCTTTGTGCGTAAAAGAAACGAACTCGGCGAAGTCGTTAGATACAAGGCACGCCTTGTAGCACAAGGATTCTCACAGAGACCCGGAATCGATTATGAGGAGACTTATTCTCCAGTGGTGGATGCAACTACATTTCGATTCCTCATAAGTCTGGCGATAAGAGAAAACTTAGATTTGCGGTTAATGGATGTTGTAACCGCATATCTTTATGGACCACTGGACAGTGAAATCTATATGAGATTACCAGATGGTATTGAGCTCAAAGATAAGCATGCATCTCGTGATAAACACTGCATTAGGCTGAAAAAATCCTTATATGGACTGAAACAAAGCGGACGTATGTGGTATAACCGGTTAAGCGAATATCTCATCAGAGAAGGCTACGAAAACGATCCGATCAGTCCATGCATCTTCATCAGAAAATATCAAAACAAAGGATTTGTAATCATAGCAGTATACGTGGATGACTTGAACATCCTCGGAACATCTGGTGAAATCGCCCAAACAGTTGAATGCTTAAAAGCAGAGTTTGAAATGAAAGACCTAGGCAAAACTAAATTCTGTTTGGGATTACAACTTGAGTACGTCAATGACGGAATCCTTGTGCATCAATTGGCATACACTGAAAAGGTACTCAAGAGATTCAATATGGACCAGGCCCACCCATTAACCAGCCCAATGGTTGTGAGGAGCCTTGGATTGGATAGTGATCCATTCGGTCCAAAGAAGGACGATGAAGAAATCATCGGTCCTGAAATGCCATACCTCAGTGCCATAGGAGCATTAATGTACTTGGCTAGTCACACTAGACCAGACATCTGCTTTGCCGTGAGCCTCTTAGCTCGCTTTAGTTCGTGTCCAACTCAAAGGCACTGGAACGGTATTAAGCACATCCTTAGATACCTTCAAGGTACTAAGGACTTGGGATTATTTTATTCTAACCATAACAAGGATGGTCTAGTTGGTTTTGCTGATGCAGGATATTTGTCAGATCCGCACTGTGCCCGGTCTCAAACCGGTTATGTTTTCACGCATGGAGGAACAGCCATATCTTGGAGATCCATGAAGCAGACTATTGCCGCTACCTCATCCAACCATGCGGAAATCTTGGCCATTCACGAATAGAGAGTGTGTTTGGTTGCGGTCCATGACTCAGCATATCCGATCAGATTGTGGTATGGACGAAGATAAGGAGCCTACGGTGATGTATGAAGACAATGCAGCTTGTATCGCTCAACTCAAGGACGGCTACATCAAAGGTGACCGGACGAAGCATATTCTGCCCAAATTCTTCTTCACTCATGAGCTACAGAAGGATGGTCAGGTCAAGGTTCAGCAAGTCCGATCAAGCGAAAATTCAGCCGATCTATTCACTAAATCATTACCGACTTCTACACTCCGGAAGCTCATTCATCAGATAGGAATGCGTAGACTTAGAGATCTACAGTGATGCCTAAACCAGGGGGAGTAATGCGTGTTGTACTCTTTTTCTTTCACCATGGTTTTTCCCACTGGGTTTTCCTGGTAAGGTTTTAATGAGGCAACGTTCCCCAGCGCATTATAGAGATCCTGGTTTTGTGACAGGCACGGTTACCTTGTCCAAGGGGGAGTGTTATAAACAAATGGACTTCTAGTAACCGGCCCATTAACCATCAGGTTAATGTCTCATGGCCCATTAGGGTTTCTGATACATTAGTTATGTAATGTATATATACACTGCTTATGGAAACAATAAGATAAGAGTTTTTCCCTTAATATATATATATTTTTGTAAACCAGATAATTATGCGGATTTAATATTAAAGTTCCAGATGTTGACGCAACAATAACATTAACACAAAATATTAGATTACTAGATTATTTGTCTAGCAAAAAAAAAAATTATAAGACTACATGTTTTGGTCGGAACAAAGTTTTGTTTAAATTCAAAAATAATTCAACTATATTGTATATCATCCTTGATAAAAAAAGAAACTGGGTTAAGTTGATTTGATTTCTAGTTAAGTTAGATTAACTCAGAAAAATTATGGTCTATTTTCATTAGTGTCCCTATAAATTTTAGATATTTGAAAGAAAATGTTAGAATTAGGGTTGATCCGATCAAACAGGCAACTTTGTTAAGAGTGTTTTATATAGACTGGTCTAACATTTTTTTCACGCGAGGTTTTGCATTGGTATTTATTGAAGTGGTTAGAATAAAATTTGGCAATAATTAAATTTTATATTTCAGAAAGTATTCTTTTTTTTTGAACACTTAATATTATTCCATAAAGAAAGAGAGCAGAACATTGTTTTAGCTCTTAAAACAGAACAATTGGAATCAACACAGAAAACAATTGAAAAATCGAGGCTTAAGTAGGGGCCTCCGCACGAATTACATCCTCAAGCCACACTGGTCCCCCTGATGCCACATAGGACTGAAACCTCTTCTCCACTATAACACTTTTTGCAATTAAGAAGACACATATATTGGTCTTGTGGGTTTATTTTTCCAGTCTCCAGTCCGATAAATTCCACAGGGCCTCCATCAGATCTCCAGATTGACCACGCAGAGCTGGCCACGCTTGTGGCCTTTCTACTGCATCCACTAACTCTACTGATTTCGTGGCAATAATAATCCGCTTCAAGTGATGGATACGCATGCTCTCAATCGCCCATAGGTGAACTTTTAGTTTTGCATCCGACAGGCTAGTTATATTGCTAAAGGTTCTGCGACTATGAAGCAAAACACTACCAGACTGGTTCCTCACAATCCATGCCGCTCCACACTTACGCTCCTCCTTACTCCATTTGACACTAATGTTACATTTTAGAAGCCAGGGTCAGGAGGCCTCCATCTCGTCACAGGTTTCCGAGTTCCGTCACTCTCCATTCCTAAACCATCATTCTCCTTTTGCAGTGTAAACCAATGAGTAGAGTCTTCAAGTATTTTGCCTGATGTTTCCTCTACAGAGAAGGATCTCGCTTCAAATAAGAAGGTGTTACGGTTCTTCCAAATTTGCCACAGAATCCAAGGGAAGCTACGACGCACTTCCTCCGGAATCTCTTTGTTTTTGGCACATCAAAAGAGATAGGAAAAGTTGACATACACTGACTCCGTGTCAAAACCAGAGCTGGGAAAAGGAAAATTTGATTGTGCCCACACTAGCCTTGCTACCATGCAGGTAAATAGAACATGGTTAATAGATTCTCCTTCCATTCCACATCGTTGACACACCAAGTCTGTTTTCATGCCTCTAGTCATTAAACCATCTGCCACATTTATTGAATCATTCAGTGCTTTCCACATAAACAGACGAATCTTTGGAGTAGTTTGTATATCCCACACTTGTCTGCGCAATGGGCCTAGAGATGGTTGTATCATAGCCTCTTTCATAGCGTCAGACGGGTTCAGCTTCCTCCCAAGCCAGTATCCTGATCATACCAAGTACGCACCATTTTTGTTATAAGCCCACTCAAAGCTATCCTTCTGTCTCCAGGCTGGTTTTTGTGAGATCACCCTTTCAACGTTCCCTGGAACAATGACCTCTTCCACTTTGCCTCTATTCCCACGTGTTATTTTGGGGGTTGATTAGGTCACTTGCGTTGAGATTCAAATCCCAAATCAGCTCTCTTCTAAACGGGGAACGCGGCTGTTCATCAAAGACCCAGTTGTCTAACCACACATGTATAGATTCACCATTACCAACCGACTTTTTCAGGCCTTTTACAAGGAGTTCTCTACCATGTAATATGCTCCTCCAAGCAAACGATGGTCTACTTCCCAAAGTAGCTTCAAGAATGTTTGAGTTTGGGTAGTATCGGCTTTTCAGTACTCTAGAGCATAGGCTTTCCGGTAGCATTAGCAGTCTCCAAGCTTGTTTTGCGAGCAAGGCTTGGTTAAACATCTCAATATCCCTGAACCCCAATCCACCAAGTTCTTTATCCAGACACAGATTTTCCCATGAGACCCAATGCATCTTCCTTTTTCCTTCTTGTGCATTCCACCAGAAATTAGACATAGCACTAGTTAGCTTATGACAAGTGGTTTTAGGGAGTTTAAATACCGACATGGCAAAAACAGGCATAGCCATTGCCACCGACTTAAGCAAAACTTCCTTCCCTCCCATAGATGGAAACCGACCATACCAACCATGAAATCGAGATGTCATATTGTCTTGGATATATTGTAGCATCTCCACGTTAGAACCACTGAAACACTCAGGAAGTCCTAAGTATTTCCCTGCTCCTCCTTCATTAGTGATGTTCAACTTGTCCTGGATCCATTTCCGAAGGTCTAAAGATACTTTATCTCCAAACATGATCGATGACTTATTAAAGTTAATCATCTGACCTGATACTCTTTTAAACTCTTTGAGCACATCAAACACGGTTTCACATTGATCTTCATCAGCCTTGCACATGATCAAACAGTCATCCGCAAACAGTAGATGGTGGACTCTTGGGCCATGCTCAGAAAAGTATATCCCTCTTAGTCGATTATTGCTCTCAGCATTATTCATCAGAAAGGTAAACCCCTCAGTGCATAGATCTAACAAAAAAGGAGAGAGATCCCCCTGTCTTAACCCTCTCTCAGGTCTGATCATACCTTGGGCCTCCCCATTAATCAACACTGTATAGGTTACAGAGCTCACACAGTACATAATCCAAGAGGTAACCTGAGAGTTAAAACCTAAAGCAGAGAGAAGAGCTTGTAAGTAGTCCCATTCAATTCGGTCATATGCCTTAGACATGTATGTCTTAATGGCCATATCTTCACAAGCAATTTGAGGATGAGTACGCAAAGCATGAACTGCCTCATGAGCAATAATGATGTTGTCCGATATCAGTCGATCAGAGACAAAATCCGAATGTGTTGGCGAAACAATGTCTTGGAGCCATGGCTGCATTGTTTTCACTAGTATTTTTGAAACAATCTTGTAGATCACTGAACACAGACTAATCGGTCTCAGGTCTGTCATCTTAGTAGGCTTGGATACTTTAGGGATCAGACAGATCTGTGTGTAGTTCCATTCCTTAGAAAATTCACCGGTTTCAAAAACTTCTGCACCTCCGCTGTAACTTGCGGTCCAAGAATGTCCCAGTATTGCTGAAAAAACATACCATTCATTCCATCCACCCCTGGGGCACTCAATGGGTTAATTGAAAAGGCTGCTTCTTTCACATTTCTCGCCGTGACCTCCTTCACCATTGCTGTATTTATTTCCGGTGTTACGCGTGCCTGAAACCCCTGAAAGAAGTTACCAAGGTTCCCACTTCTTGAAGATTTAAACAGAGTTCTGAAATAGTTGCTCGCTACCTCCCCCATAGAGCCAACCGATGTAACTTTACAACCATTGTGATCTATCAGAAAGTCAATTTGATTCCTCATCCTTTGAGTTTTTACCGAGGCGTGAAAGAATTTACTGTTACGGTCTCCACCTCGCAACCATCTGTCTCTGCTCTTCTGTTTCCAAAACAGCTCCTCCTCTTGATAAGCCTTTGCTATTTCCAGCTTTAGCTCCTTCATATATTCAAAACGGGGGCATAAGGACGAGTCCTCTATCTCTAAATCACGTCACAGCTTCAGTATACGGTCCATGGAGTTGCTCTGGTTCTCACGCTTCCATTTGCTAAGAGACTTTCGACATTGACCAAGTCTCTCCATTAGGCTCAGAGGTACTGCTTGGTGTGTTCCCAGCCACGCTGAACGTATTGCTTCCTTGACCAAAGGTTTGCCTATGAACTTTCTATCAAACCGGAATGAGCCTCGGTTATTATTCTGTCTATTCATAAGGTTAACTAGCACATGCTTATGATGAGAACCCAATTGTCTAAGAAGACTTGATTGGCCTGAGGAAACTCTTGCTTCCATGCCTTATTTCCAAAACATCGATCAAGTTTGCTTTGGATCCAGTGTTTATGTCTCACTCCCGACCAGGTAAACCCATCACCCGCGCTAAGGAGCTCATCCATCTCACAGGTGTGTAGCATCTCTGCAAATGCTTGTAAGAAGCTCTCACTTCGCTTAGGTCCACCCAGTTTCTCCCCATTATGCAACACACGAAGAACTCAAATGCCCCGAACCGAAGAAAACAATCAATAAGGTTTCTGTCTGCAGACTTCACCTCTACTGCTACATTATTTTTTGAAAAAACTTCTAAACCACCACTCCATCCTATAGGCTCCACCGTGTAGACTTTACCATATCCCAGCCATTCCTGCATATACACCAACCCATTTCTACATCTTTTTGTTTCCATGAGAAATAACAGATCAGGAAAATGTTTCTCACGCATCTCCCTGAGACGGGGAATTGTCAGGTCTTGTGCCCGGTCCAAGCCCTGACAATTCCAGCTCAGAATGCTCATTGGGGTCGCGGCAGTCCCTCATTTGGGACCTCCTCAAGTTTGTTACGCCGTGCGATTTATGAAACCTCTCTCTCACCCCCATCTGCTTTTCTCTTAGGCGACACACCAACTGTTTTTCCAACCCCTTCTACTCTCTCCGTGTTTCCTTTCACCTCTGTGTCTTTCTTCTTACGGCTTGTACTTGCTCTCTTCCTAACAACTCTTTTCTTTGCAGAGGTACCAGACGAACTGGCCTCCGAACTCCCAACAGAAAAGCCATTCGACACCGACCGGTAGCCTGAGTTTTCTGATGTAAAGTTTGCTGCATCTCTTTCAGAGGAATGGATCACGGGGGACATTTCATATCGAACAGGTTTAGCAGCCTGGATAACAGCTAACATTAACTTTTCTCCTCCATTCTCTGTGTCTTTTGCAATCTGTGTGCCTTCTTCTCCACCCATCTCATACGTCGGGCCTTTTCCTTTATCAAGCTCCTTAGTGAGTACATGCGGGGCCTCCAAGCATAGCATCGAATGCTGCCCCTTCCAATCATCCTTGAGATCAAGAATGGATTTTTTCACACGTTCGTCCTTGAGTCTGCGTTCTGGACCTTCCGCAGCCACCAAATACAGCCTAATCTCTTGCATAACCTCTGGTGCAATTCGCAATCTTCCCGTATGTGGGTCAGGTCCCACTTGATCTTCAGTTAATTCATCAAACAGGGGATCTGACTCTTTCAGCACTGGTTCCAGATTCCTTTTTGCATTGAGGATATTTTGTCTTCTTGCAGTGGCCTTGTCCTTACGCATTTTAATCACCAACAGACATTTGTCCTTCTCATGAGTCAGTCTTTGACATAAATAGCACTGTTTCTGTATACGTTCAAAGTCATACCATACTGTCGTCGAACCTCCTTTAGGCAGATTAACGACCTTTGAGCGCCTAACCGGTTGAGATACATCAAAGTTAACCTTGACGCGCACGTACTCCTTACTCTGTGGCTTATCTAGATCGAAAGCTATCTCCACCACCTTCCCAATGATGTCACCAAGCGCAAAGATTGAAGCTTCAGTGTAGTAGTAGTAGTTAACCGGTATATTGCGGATCTGGTCCACACTGACATAAATTGAAGGTAATCTTCCAGCGGATTTTCGACCCACCGATCGATCACGATCGACAATTCATTAAAAGTCCACACTCTTTTCTTCATCACCTCTTCCAAATCGTGTTCATATTTGAAAATAAACTGAAACCTCTCCTTCGACAGCGCCACTCCTCTCACACGATCGTAGACTTGCCACTTCCTAAGCATATCGAGGATCAAGTCTGTCATGTTTTGACACTCCGGATTAAGGGTTCTGCCCATAATACTCATCTTGTTTCTTTCACTCGAGGAGAATTGCGGAAGATCAGGCAACATGAAAGGCACATCTTCTTCTTCTTCAATAGAAAGAGCATTGAAAGTCATGTCTATATTTGCCATAGCTTCGATTTTTTTCAATGAGAGCACACCAGATTTCTCCTTTTGCTTTTAGGGTTCTTAGTCTGCCAAGGCGGCGCTTATCAACAGCACTACAAAAGACTCAAAACCCTCAAAAAACAAGAAGATTTCCTAAAGATTCACCCAAAATCATGTTATATCCGCCAAAACCTTTTAAAACTTAAGAGGAAAATACCCAGCCAAAAAGCCCCACTTTTGAAACGAAAGACTCTAAATGGTTTAGAGAGTCCTAAGCTAAAAGGGAGAGTCAAAAAATATCTTTGAAATAGATGTTACCTATTTCAGAAAGTATTCTATATTATAGTTCTCTAAACAATTTTTTTTTGTGGGCAATTCTCCTCTGATTTGTGTTTCATAAACCTGAAGGCCTTCCTAAACCCGAAGGCATTGTGATTGTGTGGTATTATGTATCTAATCAAGTTTGTTCATTTTTGTTTTTTTTTTAGTGTTTGATTCATGCATTGTTTTCATTCTTGTGTTTGTGTTTGTCTGAAATTTGAATATGTGTTTTTAGAATTTCAGGAAGGATTCCCAATAGATTATTTTTCACCTCTTCAAACAATTACCATCACTAAACTTCATTTCAAGATAGAGGAGGAGCCAAATCAAGAACCAGGGCCAGTTGTAAATCAATTTGCATCTTTCAAGACAATCGAAAAAGTCAAGAGCGAGCTTAGCGTCGAAGAGTTTCATAGAGTTAGGAACACCTTCCTGGGACCTATCTTGAAACTGGCTTTAAGAGATTCTATTATGATGTCTGGTAAAATGGTCCATTTGTTGCTTACTCGATCTATCAAAACAGTCAAAGAGAATGAGCTCTGGTTCCACTTCGGAGCACAACCAATGAGATTCTCTATTAGAGAATTTCATATGGTTACGGGAATGAAGTGCTCTGAATTAGAAGAGAACGAAGAAGAGGACGAAGAAGAGAAGGAAGAAGAGGAAGAAGAGCTAGAATATGACTGGGGTGATGTAGAGAATGGTCACACTCCTTCGGACCTCTTAAATGTGTTAAGCAATACTGACGAGACAGAAGAGAACAAGGATGAGAGGTTCTGTCTGGCAATGCTGATTCTCATTGAGTCCTTAGTAATTCCGAGGTATCATGGATAGCCTTTTCCAAAGAAATTCCTCAAGATAGCACAGAATTTGGAGACACTGATGAGTTATCCGTGGGGGAGGGACTCCTATATTATTCTGCTAAACTCGGTTAAAAAGCTTGTTCCAACACGGCTAAGGAAATCAAAGTATGATATTCACGATTTCCCAATAGCATTGAATCTGTGGATGTTGGAGTCAGTACCGCAGCTTCAGCATGCGTTCAGCTCAATCAACAGTCTGGAGGCACCAACAGCTTTTCTTTGTGAGAAATACCTTCGTTTGACGAATCCTACAACTTCTCAAGTTGTGGCCATCGAAGGTTTTCGCGACGTTAGTTTTCAAACCTTTGGTTCTCAGAATGTTGTGCTTTGTTTAGGATTATCTTCCTGAATTGATAATTTTTTTTACTTATGCTGTGCAGCTTAGAGTAGTCTGTGTCTTACCTTCTATTCCAAGTGATCCTGAAGACAAAGTGTTTTTGGAAGACCAACCTGGTGAAGACCTAAATACCCTTGCTGAAATTATAAGAAAGGGTTACAAAATGAAGATTGAGGACTGGGAGACCGGAACCATTGACATCTTGGAAGCCATAGATCAAATTGCACAACAACCCCACCGGTTTGGAGTGGTTGCAAGAGCCGGTCCCTCTAATGCTGGAGCTAGAGCTGGAGCTGGAGATGGATCAACTGATGAGTCGTTGAAGACAAAGTTGGACCTCCTTTACAATATGGTTAAAGTTGGACTAAGTGATATTAATATCCGCTTGTCCAATATAGAGGAAAAGATGGGGATCAAACAAGTAAGATAGTTTTTTTTTTGGTCTTATATTATTCTTGTTTTGAGTTTAGATTGGATTTGTTCAAGTGATATTTGATATGTCTCTATTTGTTCTTGCAGTCTAAGACAGATGGTGAGCAACAGAACACTTTCGGTAGTAAGTCTCCTAGCAGAGATGCTGCTCAACCAGACCGTTCCAATGAAGAGGTAATGCGTTTTTATAATTCAGGAAATTGTTCTTAAAAACATTCTAGAGCTTCCTTAAATTGTTTAAATGGTATTTGAAAATGTTTGCAGCTGCGTAGTGATGAAGTTCCGCCCCCAATTCAAACCCCTCGAGAACAATGTATTCCCAGTCCAACTCCTGAAGATCCCGAAGAGGTAATCTATATGCCTTCTCCGTAAATTAGGAAGGCATTACTATCCTTAAGTTATGAAGGTATACTTATAATTTAGGAATACATTCCTAAAATATTTTAGGAGAGATTGATACTGATATTTTAAGAATTTTGCAGTTGCGCGATGATGAATTTTAGCTTCCCAATCCAACCCCTTAGGAAACTTTTTTCAGTGATAAGTAAACTATATGACTTGTCCTACTTAAAAAAAGCATCATTCTATTTTCAAGTAAAAAATAACTATTTTGTTACTCTAAAATATCAGCAGCAGAGCACAGAAGATGTTGACAAAACGCAGACGCAATATGACACACAAAACTACGGTGATGATGTTGAGGTAAAATTGCTGACTTGTACATAATGTATATTATGATGATGATTATGATGATGATGATGATGATGATGATGATGATGATGATGATGATGATGATGATGATGATGATAAGATGTTGTATGAAACGTTTCCTGAAAATACATGAATATTTGCACATGGAAAAGGTCCCGGAGACTCCAACACAAAATATCAGCGAGACTCCAACACTAATTGTCAGTGAGACTCCAACACTAATTGTCAGTGAGACTCAAACCCAGTCTGCCGTCGAGACTCCAAACCCATCTACTACATGCACAAAACCAATTTTGGACAATGATCAAAACTCTAAGGTAATTAACATTTTCAGAAAAGTGTTGCTAAAACATCTATCTATGCCAAAAGGTCCCCATAAAAAATATATAAGTTTTGTTTCTTCAGGATAATGTAGATCTTATGGCTCAAGACAAATCTTGTTTGGATTCAGTGACTGAGCCTGACGTCGATGATGTTGCTGCTGTGGAAAAAGAAAAAATGATTGTTGATGATGACATCTCTTCTTCTGGCAAGCCTGGACCCAAACCCAATGAGGTGGTAATGTTATGACCTTCTTGTATTCCTTTAAACTCTTTGTAATAATCCAGGAAGGCTTTCCGAATGTGTTTCAAATCTATACTGATTGGAAATTGCAATGAAATGTTTTGCAGATAATCGCAGATGGTGGGTTGCAGATTAAGGATAAAGATTTGGATATTGAAAAAGTCATCAACTCTCAGATTCAGTATGCTAATCGACTTCTCAACAAAGATCAAGCTCCTCAGGTCTCAGATTTGGTATTCATTTCTGGTTCATGCTTTGTCTTTCATAAACTGTAAAAACAAACGGTTCCTAAAAAAACATTATTTTTTGCAGATGTCAAAAGAAAAAGAGAATCAGATACCTTCCTGTGCAGATGCCAGTGTCAACGTAGCGCAGGTATAAAACCGTTCTAATCTTGTGACACAAATTCCATGAAAATGTTAGGAGTTTAGAGTTTAGGGGTTTAGTTTCCTGATTTTGCAGGCTAGCTCATACTTTTTAGCCAGATTCCATCTTCTTGGGAAACAGTTCAGCTGACCCCTGAAGATAGTAGCCCAAGGGATAATTTATTGAGATTGGAGGATTCAGCTGTAAACCAAGAAGTAGATGTCTTTTACAGAGGGAACCCGAGAAGAGGAGCTGTGACTTTAATAAATCTTAGGGAAAATAAAGCGTCTGTCCTCATCCATAAAACTCAAAAAATACACGAATTCAAAATTGAGGACATAAGGATTCATAAGTAATGGGTCAAATATCAATACTGATGGTTTCGTTTGGTTTCGTTTTAAATGATAAATTTAGACATGTATAACTAAACGTATGGTAATGGTTCATTAAAAGCTAATGCTTATTATGTGATTTGTGTTTTAGGACGAAGAAGAAAAGTTCTATGATTGTCCTGAAAACAAAGATGAAGAACCAACACATGTGTCGCCTGAAAACAAAGATGAAGACAAAGATAAGGTAAGCTCTTTACTAGAAATACATATAAGTTATTTAGTAAAACATATCTAAAAAAACCAAGCATTTCTCTTAAACCGTGCAAACACTACCTATATTTGCTTGCATTGACTGTTGATTTCCTTGATTGAATGAAACTCTTGCATGATAGAACAGATCTTGAGCTTCATCCCATTGAAATAGGCGCTCAAGTAGAGATTAAATCTCAAGATGGTGGGTGGTTTGAAGGGACATTGATTAATACAAAGGACGATGACTACACTGTTGAGTATTCACACCTTTACGCTGATAAAATGACAAAACAGAAGAAACTTTTGGAGTGTGTGAAGAAAAATCTAGTTCGTCCTAAACAACCGGCATTGGGAAATAATGCAAAATTGATGGATCTTCTGCGAGAAGTGGATACATTTTTCAATGATGGATGGTGGCCAGGAAATGTGGTAGTTGTCAAGACTGACAACATATACGGGGTCAAGATGTCTAAGTTTGAAGAAATTCACCAGATTCCAATAAAGGCTCTTCGGCGTGGAATGGAGTGGGAGAACGGTGAATGGATTCAGAGAGAAAATGTATTTTGTTTTGCATAAACTTAAACATGTTTTAAGATTTAGGAAGATTGTTACGTTATTCGGGAAACCATTCCCAAAACAGGTATCTCAATGTTTCTACACAAATATTTAACTTGCAGGACAACCAGGTCGCTGAATCAAATAAGACTGATTCTACTGTTGCTGCTCCTGCGAAAAGGAAAGTGGTTGGTGATGATGGAGGAAAGGCGAAGAAGAGATCTATAAAGAACCAAAGAGCTACTGACAAAGAATCTCAGCAGGACGAGGCTTTCTTGACAAGGAGCAAACACATACCCGTTCCTAGTCAGGCAAACAAGACTCCATTCCGGGAACCAAAACAACCAGCCTTAATTGTAACGCCTAAGGTTAATGTGGTTATTGATCCATTCCTGACACCTGATTTGAGGAGACTAACTTCCTTGGACGATTGGAAGAGGAAGACAGAACGGTAAGTACAGTTGTTATATAATATTTGTTATCTCATATTGTTTCTTGCTTACTATTTTCTATTGTGACAAATGCAGATTTCAGATTACTCACATTTAGTAAAGCCTCTCTGGTTCAATAAGTTAGAGGATCCGGAGAAGCCTCTGAATTATGAGGTATTTCTGCGTTTAAGAAGTCATTCTAAACGATGTAAAAAATTGTTTCTGAAATTTTATGAATAGTTGCAACTGTTTTAGGAAGAGGTTCCTAAATTCATTTCCTAACTTGTTTTCTTTTGCAGCACATATCAGCCACGATGTTGATGTTTGCAAGGAGAAGGGACACCCATGCAGCACACTTCCACAACAATCATCTCCTATTAGCTACATTCGTCAACCCTCAATTCTTTGGAAAACTCTCAGTATGCTACTCCAGCTTTAAAACGCCTAAGAAAGTTTCTAAATGTTTCTCCGATGATGTGTTGGCGGTTACTATGGGGAAAAAACCGCCAGGAAAAATATGGGGAACAGATGTGGATGTAGTTTACAGCCTCGCATAGAAGAGCGACCACTGGATTAGGATGGTCATCGACTTTAAGTCCAGACAGATCACTGTTGTAAGGTCTGGCCTCCCTTCTGACAACATCGATGTCATCATGAACGATGTGAAGGAATTCGCTGGTATGAAAAACACTACCTACGTAGTATCAATATATTTTTCCCTTATGATTCTGTTTTTCTTTTATTGATTGAAAAAAAACTGATACTTTTGGGGCAGAGATGATTCCTGTTCTACTGAGTGTTACTGCAAGTAGAACACTGACGGATGAGGATATGTGTCCTTATAGCATTAAAGAGTTATCCAGTAACAACATCCAGAAGACGAATCTTCCTGCAAACTCAGCTCTGTTTATCTTGAAGATTCGAATGCCATTCTATGGGCATTCGAGACACGACGAAGCTTGAGGATGCCAATGCACATGACATCAGAACAAAGCTTGCATGCGAGATATATGAAAAAATTCTGTCCTACGAAGCTTTGAGGAATCTTTTCAGGATTTCTTTTATCATATTTAGGAACATCTTCCAGGATTGTGTTATGCTATTTAGGATTTAACCTTTTTGGATGTCTTATGGATGAAATACCTTCGGGTTTTTTATCTTATGCTTTGGGATTTAGGAATGACTAGAACTTGATCTTGTGTTTTTGGAACCGACTTAAGTTTTAGGAATGGTCAGACCTTGTTAAGGAAAGCTTTACTAACATTATTTGTCGTTGCTTTTATGTCTCTATTTGTATTTGTATTTAATAGTGCAGAATCAAGTCTTACACCAGGTAGCCGAAGGAGTGTGGAAAGCACACCATATATAGTGTGACACTGCTCAAGTATTCTATTTCCTTGATACTATTATAATCAAGTAATTTGAGTCTAAATACATTTAGCTGAGTCTAGTCATATGATAAGTATTACAAAACTTACAAAGATCATATGATAAGTGTTACAAAACTTGGGAAATCATTAAAACTTAGAAAATAGTTTACAAAACTTCGTAAACAATTAAAACCTAAAAGTTCATAATTCATTTGCAAAATTTAGAAAATTATTCCTAAAAATGAATAATTACCTACTAAAATGCTCAAAAAACTAACAAAAACAATCAAGTAACTAACAAGACTTCGGAAGTTCTTAATACAAAACCAAATATTCTATACTAAACCAAGAATTCTATACATACGTTAATAAGACTTATATTCTATACAAAAATGAAATTTCAAAAAATAAGCAATGATCATTTTTCTGAACAGACACGACTAAGACACGACTACTCAGAGAAAAACGGTGCAGTCAAAACTTAGAAAATCATTAAAACTTAGAAAATCATTTACATAACTTCGTAAACCATTAAAATCTAAAGTTCATAATTCATTTGCATAATTTAGTAAATAATTCCTAAAAATGAATAAAGACCTACTAAAATGAATAGTATAGAATAAAGATACTAACGAAAACAATCAAGAAACTAACAAGACTTAGGAAGTTCTCATACAAAATCAAGAATTCTATACTAAAACCAAGAATTATATACATACGTTAATAAGACTTATCTTCTATACAAAAATGAAATTTCAAAAATAAGCAATGATAATTTTTCTGAACGAGACACGACTAAGACACGACTAATCAGAGAAAATGGTGCAGTCAAAAATGAATTAACTACCTTTTTGAAAAAACGCAATTGTTCTAATTTCCGATTTACAAGAGACCTTTGACAGACCCTTTCTCCTCTCTGAAAACCGAATCCCTCTACTCCTCTATAAAAGGAGGCTCATCCTCCTTCGTAAAAACCAACTTCCACACACAAAAAAAAAAACTTCCATCTTTGTGTTCTTCAAAATCCCTAAAAATCCCAGAAAATGTCTACTTTGAACACGATCATGAGGCAAGTGAAGGAACTCGAGAGAGTTAACAGCGATCTTTTCAGTGCAGGTATTTCGTTTCTGTATTTTTGTTCTACGAAATTCTTAGAAAACAGTTTCTTTTTATTAACATGTGTTTTTGACGATCTGATTAGGACCAGTTGATGGGGATTTGTATCATTGGAATGCAATGCTAATAGGGCCGAAAGATTCCCCTTACGAAAACGGTGTGTTCGAACTCACCATGCACATCCCTCCGGAATACCCCTTTAGGGCGCCGAAGGTATGATTAGGCTTTTCGATTGTTGAAATGCTTGTCATATTACTATTTTAGTAAGGGCTTGATAAACTATAGTTTTATATTCTAGAACTCTGAAATGATTCCTAATAACACTGATGTTTTTGCAGGTCTCGTTCAACACCAAAATCTTCCACCCAAACGTGGGTGAACATGGAAACATCTTTCTTAAGATGTTGAAGAACAAGTACTTCTCGCCCATCTACACTATCAACCGAGTAATCGTTTAACCGTTTTCCAATTATTGGTTTATGAATCGTTACTGTCTGTTACTAGTTTGGTTTTAAAATTCTTTGAAATTAGATGCTCACTGAACTTCACGCGAAGTTAACTGCACCAGAGATTGGCGATGATGACCACTACGACGAAACGGTTGCAAGCTCTATTGGGAAGACAAAGCAGTGTTCGATTCGGTTGCTCGTGCATGGACGGTCGAGCACGCTGGGGGGGAGCCTGAAAAAATAACTGCTTTTGTTTATCTATCTTTATTTAAAGTCGTCTTTTATGGAACTCTAAACTCTATCTATGTTTTTTTTGTGAAACTCTATCTATGTGCTACTACGGATGCAGAATACTTTATTTATTTGAACTCTGTTTTTTTATAAGTTTATATTTGGTTGTATTGATGGTTTATATTTGGTTGTTGAATTAGTTTATATTTGTATGCTTTTATGAATTGGCTTATGTTGGAAGGAACAGATTTGCACAGAAAAGAGGCGAAGTAAATGAAGAGGAAGTCTTGGGAAAGAATTAATCAAAGGATTCAAGAGAGAAGATATTGAAGCATTCAAGTCTGCAATGAAGGAAAAAATAATCAAGTGAGAAGAAGAAGGGTAAACAAGGGATTCAATAGTCATATGCTTATGTTTAGTCGTTTTTTCAAGTTGGTTTTATGAAAAGAGTTGTATATAATCCAAAATTGTCTTGTTGTAATCAAACTCGATCTTCAATGAAAATCATTCCAGAATTTCAGAATTTAGGAAGTCTTATCGAGTATTTTGGAAACATGTAACAAATTTATGAATATCTTCTGAAACCAATGAACCAATTTGAATCTTAAAAGATTTGGGAAACATTTTAAGCAATTTATAAATATCCTTCGAAATCACTTACCTCGCCCCAAAACCAAAACCAAAACCAATAAGAGAGTTGGGCCATAACAAAATCCTCGGCCTAAATTAGAACATCGGCCAAAAATCCAAAAACTCGGCCAAAAATAAAAAAAACTTGGACAAAACTCAAAAAATCTCGATCATAACTCAAAAAACTCGACCAAAACTCAAAAAACCCCGATAAAAACTCAAAGATCCTAGATCAAAAATCAAAAACCATGACAAAAAATCAAAAAACCTAAAAAAAAAGTCAGAACCAAAGCCTTAACCTTTGATATTGTTCATGCCTCAGTTATTTAATAATATATTCCTAAATAGGTTAAACATCTTCCTAATATGTTCGAAAAGCAAAGGATAATGGATACTATGGTTATACAACAGAAGTTCAGTACACGGTAATCAAAACATTGTTAAAAATATGGTTATGGAGGAGAAGTTCCATCGCCAAACACATAATAAACAAGAATAACAGTAAACAGTCGAGATTATTCATATAATCTCACAAAAGAACCACCTATATGCTCACTGAATATAGTAAGCTGTATATGAATCTTGAAAATGGCTGCAAAAGAAGATACTAGATATCGGTAAGGTTTCACTTATTCATAAAAGTGATGGAAATATGAAATCAAAGAACTTAGATACAAATAACAATGTTATTTAGTAATTACTTCCTAAAACAGTGTAAAGCCTTCCTAATATGTTGGTCTAGGAAGCCCTCTTAAGTCAAAGCCCAAACCAAGACAAAAAAGAGAGTTGGGCTCTCATTATGATGTCAAGCCCATATCATGTGTACAAAATTTAAAACAAATCATAGACAAGGAATGAACATTTATTAAGACTGTTTGAAATATATATATATATATATATATATATATATATATATATATATTTGGGAACTCATTCCTAAACATATGTAAAAGATTCCTAACAATGTTCAAAAACTTCCTAAACCATACCAAAAATTTAGAAATAAGTAAGTCCTTTTAAGCTTTGTAAAACATTCTCAAGTCTACTGAATCAAATAATTTGCATACTATTGTTATAAGAATCTCATCACAAATAGAAAGTTCAAACAAATCATAACCAAGGCCTAAACCTTTACAAGTGTTTGAAAATAAAATATTTATGAAATTGTTCCTAAAAACGTATGGTATATTCATAAATCAATAAAGAAGCAATCGTCTTGCTAAAGAATGCTGTAATATCTTCCTGTAAAATTGAAAACCTTCATAAAGGTGATCTGCATGTACTCCTGTTGTGTCCTCCTACGTTGCATCGACTACATTTGTGTCCTTGGGATTTTGAACTGGGTACACCAAACTCTCCACTGATCTCTTTCTCTTTGTCGGAGGTCTCCCACTGGTTTGCTTACAAGTAGGTGGTGCGCATGAATTTACTACCACAGTATCTGGGAAATCACAATTTGTCAAATCTCCACATGGATGAATGCTCTCAGCATATGCTTTAGCCCAGGTTTCCGTCAAGTAAGCCTGATCCACATACTTGTTCTCGTCTTTGTTTGTACGTTTAGCTGCAGCAATAGCATGGACACAGGGGATTCTGTCGATGTCAAAAACGAGACAAGTGCACTGCTTGTTTTCCAGATGAACAATGTACTTCCGAGTCTCGTCCTTTACTTCAAACTCATACCGATCTACTTGGAAAAAATCAAGTTTCATTGCAGCATTGTATCTCTCTAACATCATCTTCGCTACGCGTGGTGTGACAAGCTTTTTGTGTTTAAGAGCTTTTTCCCGACGTTCATGAAACCATGTTGTGAGTGTTAACCTAATGGTCTCATACAAAGACATTATTGGTAACTCACGAGCCAAGTTTAAAATGGAATTTAGAGATTCCGCGATGTTGGTTGTCATGATATTGTACCTGTTCGAAGATGCATACAAGCAAGACCACAAGTTAGATAAAAAGACAGACCAACAATTTAGGATTACATTCATAAAATCAGTCATAGCTTACCTGTTCGAAGGTGCATAACAGCAAGCCCACTTTGCAAAATCGGATTCTTCCAAATATGCAGCTAATTTGGGGCTTCTTCTCCTTATTTCATTGAAAATGCCAATGAACTCATGACGACTGTAAGCGTCAGCTGCAGCTTCAACAAGAGGCAACAACCCAGTTCTCCCATACTTTGGTGTTATATTCCTCAAATGATGAATTCTAAAAATACCATGATGTGCAAGCGGATAAACCATTGAAAGTGCATTTGCAATGGAATGAGTTCTATCTGAAACAAAGACCAAATCAGACGGATCAGGGATCACGGTCTTAAGTCTTCTAAAAAACCAGGTCCACGCATGTTCGTTTTCAGAGTCAACTAACCCAACCGTAAGTGGATACAAAGAATAATCTCCGTCCTGTGTACGAGCTTCAAGCAATGTTCCCTTAAATTTTTCCTTAAGAAAATTACCATCCACGACAATAACTCTTCTCATCAGCTCAAATCCTCTTATCGATTGACTAAAAACAACAAAGCTGTATTTGAATTTTTTTTCCATTTGGATCCATCTCAAGATAAACCTTGGATCCAAGGTTTTTCTCATGAACATTAAACAACCACTTCGAGAGGTTTAGATAGCTATCCTTGGGAGTCCCTCTGATCAAATCCTGAGCAAACTCTTTAACCCTCCATGCTTGTTTGTATCCAATTTGTACACCATGGTCGAGTCTGACTTGCTCCATGATTTGTTTCGGGTTAAGACCATACTTTTCTCTCTATAATTACTGCACATCAGAGTGCCAAGCACCTTGACAGTTGCTTGCCTATGGTTGGCGTTCATATGAGTTGTATCACAGTTGTGTTCACTTACATAAGTCCTCACCACAAAAAAATCAGAAGAAGGGAGCTTTGTTGCACACATCCTCCATGTGCAATTGGGATCAACACAGTTTAGAACCACCCACGACTTGTTTGACCATGCTGATCTGAATTCAACCTTCCAATCCAATGCCCATTTCCTCATTTTCAGCATCAACTCGTCTTTGTTCTTGAAGTTTTGTTGACATAAAGATCAACTAAGGGATGTGACATGCCTATAGGAGAAAGGTCAGGAGCAGAACGCAGAGTATCGATTGTAGAACATGTTAATTGTCGTCACCATTTGCTCCATGAGTTAGCTACATAAAAGAAAGGTTGTTGGAATTATTTATGAATACGTATAACACATTTAGGAAACCATATCTAAATAAAACCAGGAATACTCTTGAACCATGCAAACACTAACAATGAGAGATTGCTAGCATTACCTGTTGATTTCCTTGATTGAATGAAACATCCAAATGAGAAACATTAGGTGTAGTTGCAGACATTTGTGTGAGTTGGGTTGAATGTGAAATGCCATTATGAGAAATGGGATGATTTGACACAAGCCATAATGTATCAACACCCGTAAATCTGTTTGCGGCAGATGTTGAATTGTCGTCTCCATCTGCTCCATGAGTTAGCTACACAAAGAAAGCTTTTAGGGATTATTTAAGAATACGTATAACATATTTATGACTCAATTCAGATGATGTTTTGATTATATTGATGAAACTCCTCAGTTGGCGATCGTTTTTTAGAAACACGGGTGGAAAATTCTGGACCACCAACCTCATCTTCATGGGAGCTTCATAGCTAAGTGCAATAACAGCTCTGGAATCGATCCCTAAATCATCATGAACCATCTCAACTAAATCCTTGAATGTATGATGCTCATCAAAATCAAAAATTGTTGATCCTTCATTTGCATCCATTAGAAAATCCCATTCCTGCTTCTCATTTTTCTTCCACTCACCGCAAACACAGAATACTTTAACCATTTTTGTTTCAATAGAGCCTGTCAAGAAAGAAAACAAGCAGCAATCAGTTCATTTTATCATTTAGGAATGCCTTCCTAAGTATATAAAATGAGTTCTCTTCCGAACAAACATTCTTCTCATTTTCCCCCAACACAATTTCTCACCATTTTGCGACGCCTAAACTAAGAGATATCCTTTAATCCAAAACAACGGCAGTTGTCGATGAATTGCCTTATGTGAATCGACGAAAGATGTGAATCGTCGCTGTAGATGTGAATGCTAGATGTGAATCTACATACCTGATATATTCGCCGTTGAGCTTAATCATATATGATGAAAGATGCGAATCGACAATGTGAATCGACGAATGATATGAATCGACAACGATATGCGGATAAGAAATCTCTCAATCGCCGGTGAGCTGAAATCAATTTCTTCGCTTCTCACCAGAATCTGCGATTCTCTCTAGTGTGAAATCAATTCCTTCGCTTCAGAAGAATCAGTTCGTCGATTCAAACCAGGATCAGATCGCGACAATCTCTTCGCCGGAAATTGTATCCTCTTTGCCGGAAACTCGATCGTGATCGGGTGAAATGAAATTGGAATTCTCTTCACCGGAATTTGGAAAATGAAATCTCCGGTGATTTGAAATCGCGAAACTTCATTAAACTCACTTTAATGAAGGCTAAATGTGTCCCCTTCCCAAATGGGGGCTATTCCATAGAGTCGGGGCTATTCCATAGAGTCTTTAGTTTCTTAGGGCTGTTTCATTCAATTTCTCTTTTTTTTTCAATATCTTCAATTTTTAGTGGTTATATTTGATGAAATAAATTATTTTAATATACATATATATAACAATTAAATCAGACATTCAAAATATAATTTGTATCTTAGATGTTTTAATATTAATGTAGATTTCTGAGTTTCGATTAATCTTTTTTTTTTGGCAAATGTCATTTATATATCATTAGAAAGGATTATAATCATTGAATACAGCATTTGATAACCATGAAGGAGGATATAGTTTTGCATAGTAAAAAATAGAATTAGGAGGTCCATTCTTTGCTAGCAGGTGCACAGGTTCATTGTTGGTTCTTGAAGAAGGTTCATTTCTCAAATTTATTTCTCCAATGGCAAATATTAGAACATATATTTTTGATATGATAATTTTCTGACTTCCCATTTAATTTAGAGTATCAATAAGTACTTTGCAATCTTCTTCAAAATACATTCTTCTGAAGCCTAAACTCCAAGATTGTTGCATTGCTGTCCAGAGTGCTTTAGCTTCTGCTTCTAAAGGAGTTGATGCTGCTCCCATCAAAGAAGATCCCCATGAATGAGGAATACCAATATGGTCTCTGATAATCCAACCTGTTATAGAAAGATTATTTGCTAAATTGAAACTTGCATCAAAGTTACATTTTAGCATATTGAACTCAGGACTTTTCCACGGCAATGAAAATTTGATAGTACCCTCTGAACCTACGAACTGTGTAGTATCATGCATTGTTGCTGTTAACTATTGGGATACATCAATTTCTGCATCTTTAATAACCTGATGTAGGTCAATACGTATTTTCCGGAAAATTAGATTGCATCAAAATTTCCAAAGTCTCCACAAAATTCAGAAAGGAAGGAGTTTTTGATAATCAGTGAGGTGTTGATTTGATTGGAGAGTAATGAGGCTGCGTAGAAGGTCATCTCCATTGTCAAAATGTAAAATCTGTGGTATCCAAGGAGAACTTGATAGTCTCCAAATCATTAGTGAAATAGGACAAGTGAAGAATATATGACAAATCATTTCTGGAGCAGCACAACAGTGTTGACAGGTTTTGTCCATATTGATACCTCTGGTATTCAGCCTTGAAGCAACACCAATAGCTTGTGATGAAATACGCCATAAAAAATGTTTTAATTTAGGCATAATTGGCAAATTCCAAATTTGTGCCTTTAACATTGGATCACCATAAGAAATTATTATATCTGGATTTTGAGCTCTCGATTCATTGAAAGCTAGCCAATAAGCACTCTTGACAGAGTATTCACCAGTCTTCTCTGGGCTCCAACAATACGATCTGGTTTTTGGATATGTGATAAATATAAGTTTTTGACCACAACCCTATCTTCCTCAACAAGTAATTCATCAATCTTCTGCAGGTTCCAAATTTGCCTGGTATCGGTAGAAATAATCAAATCACTAACCCTGATGTCATTATTTATCTCTTCCATTCTATCTGGTCTTGGATCTGATGATAATAACCAATTATCCCTTTGAATTCGGATCGTTTCTCCAGTACCAACAATATGAGTAATTCCCTTCTTTAGTAATTTTAAACCCTGCGTTATTGATTTTCATCCATAAGATTGATTTGCCCTATTTTTAGCATCAAGAAGATGAGTATCTCAGTAATAGCGAGCTTTCATCAATCTAGCAAAAAGAGAATTAGGAAATTTCAAAAGTCTCCATGCTTGCTTTGCAAGAAATGCATCATTAAAGCGCTCTAAGTCCTTGAATCCAATCCTGCCATCTCTTTTTGAACATTGTAACCTCTTCCAAGCAATCCAAGGAATACCTCTGTTCTGATCTCCTTTCTCCCACCAAAAACGAATCAAAAGAGTGTTTATCTTATCGTTATTTGCACCAGTAATTTAAAACATAACATAGAAAAGACCGACATTGAAATCCCCATTGATTTGATCAGAATTTCTTTCCCAGCTTGTGATAGGAAATTAGTACTCCAAGAAGAAGTACGTTGTCTTACTCTATCAATAATGAATTCAAACATTTCTTTCTTCTTACTTCCAAATTGTTATGGTAAGCCAAGGTATTTGCCTCCACCTCGTTACTTATCAATATTAAGAAGTCTCTTTAATCATTCTTGTAAATCTCCAGGAATCCTTGCTCCAAAGGTAATTGTTGATTTGGAAGGGTTGATTTGTTGACCAGAACAGAGTTCATAAGTTCTGAAAATCTCTTGCAGATTTTTGCAATTCTTATTATTTGCTTGGCAAAAAAATAATGAATCATCAGCAAATAACAAATGAGTTGCCGGGACTCCATTTCCGATTTTAATCCCTCTGATTTTACCAGCTCTTTGGTGTTTCTGAATCATGTGACTAAGAACATCTGCACAAAGGATGTATAGATATGGCAATAGAGGATCACTTTGCCTCAAACCTCGTTCTGGAATGATTCAACGTTGGGGATTTCCATTGATTAAAACTGAGTATTCAACAGAATTAACTGTTGCCATGATCCAATTAATCCATTGACTATCAAAACCAAAAGCTTGAAGAGTTCTTTCCAAGAAATGCCATTCTATACGATCGTATGCTTTTGAGATATCAGTTTTGATTGCCATATATGTTTTGGAAACCCGTCTTCTAGATTTCAAATAGAGCATCAATTCATGAGCAATCAAGATATTATCTGTTATCATCCGACCTAGAATAAATGCAGCTTGTGATTCTGAGACGATTGAACCCAAAAAGACTTTCAACCGATTGACCAGGATTTTTTTAAATGATTTTGTAAATCACATTACATAATCTAATTGGCCTATAATCAGAGAGAGTTAACGGTTTGTCAATTTTGGGAATCATACAAATATTAGTATGATTAATGTCTTTCTTCATATGAGCCGTAGCAAAGAATTTCTTGACTTCATGTGTAACATCATTACCAACAATGTCCCAACAGGATTGGTAGAAATGTACAGTAGAGCCATCCGGCTTAGGAGTTTTGTCTGCACCACTAGACTGTAATGCATCTTTCATCTCTTTTTCAGTAACGTCTCTCGTGAAACTCTCATTCATCGAACTCGTTACTGTCTGTTGAAAACTAGAAAAGATGTTCGTTTGGCAAGAAGTGGGATTACTTTTGTAGATTTTTGAGAAGAACTTTTCAGCATGTTTCCCAACTTCGTTGTCCCCTCTGTATGTATGACCTTGATCATCGTTAATTGAGAGAATCCTGTTTTTTGAGAATCTTGTTTTGTGCAAGCTTGGAAATATTTGGTATTACGATCACCTTGTTGCAACCAAGTGTTCCGGCTTTAAATATCCGATAAGTTTCTTCATCATGGTAAGCTTGAGCAAGTTCGTTTTGAATTTGTACAATATCCTCATAGACTGTTCTTGAATCTGAAACCAGTTCAATTTGTAATTCTTCAATCCTTTTAGCCGAATCTAATCTTGATTTTATACGCCAATGGGCCATGCACTTCCGACATTCTCGAATATTTCTGATATTCTTGGTGTATGATACGAAGTCGAGGTCCATCCTCTTCTTACATAATCTTTGAAGTCCTGAACTTGAAGTAAACGTTTATCAAATCTGAAATTTTTCTTTGCATAATTCTCAGTGTAAGCCACAGTCGTAACCGTTGGACGATGATCCGAGCCGTATAACCCCAAAATGTTGTTTCTGAAGCAGGATAAGTCGCTAACCATTCAGAGTTAACAGTGACTCTGTCTAAACAACATTTGACCATATGTGTATGTCTTTTCCCAATCCAGGAAAACTTATTTCCTTTGCTTCTTAAATCAGATAAATCGCAATTGCTGTAAAATCTTCTAAAATCACGAAAACTGCTTTCATCTCTCTGAGTGCCTCCTTCCTTCTCTTCATTTGACAGCATTTCATTAAAGTCACCAATGAGAAACCAAGGTCCTTGTCTAGATTGATGAATCAATTCTAATATTTCCCATAACACATGTCTCTGTTTTTGAGTTGGATGGCCATAGACACAAGGCATTCCATTATATTTTACACCCACATCAATGAGTCTTTCATCAGCCTGATGTCTAGTTATTTCGACATCCTTATTCCATAATATAGCTAATCCTCCACTCGTCCTTACTGGTGGAATGGTAAATACATAATCAAACTTTAAGTAGAAACACAAATCCCTAAGAACATCACACTTATTTAGAGTTTCTACTAAGAACATAATATCAGGCTTGTGATCTTTACATAGATCCTTTAGTCTTTTTTCAGTCCGCGATCCCACAGGTCCGAGACCCCGACAATTCCAGGAGATGACTCTCATGGGAGAAACAATGGGGGTCCCCCCCCCCCCCCCCCCCCCCCCGCGCCTCTGTCGGTTGGTGAATAGGCAGAGCAAGATCCCAGCGACTCTTCATATGTGATCTTCCTAACCGCAGGATTCAGGACCATCCTGTGGTGACTTGTTTGGTATGGTTCTTCCAGCATTTCTTCAATTTCATGCCTCTTCCTTTTGTTAAAACCACCAGGAGATTCTTCCTCTCTTGTGTAAGCGGCAAAAGTCTCCATGAAATCCGCTTCGTTGAACTTCCCTTTAGCTATTTTTGCTTGAAGATAATGCACTGTCTCCACTGCCAAATCATTGTATGTTGATTGATTATTGTCTTGGAAAGGTTCTGGTTCAGAATTGAAACCTGCAGACATCGGCTCCAATTGCAGATCACCATATCTGTTGTCTCTTTCCATTTCCCTCTGATCATTACCATCAAATTGAGGATTGACATCTGGATTTTCCGGGTCATCTCCTCCAAAGTCATCATCATTTAGTGGACAGTCTTTTGTATTGTGGGTTAAGAGACCACAAGTCTTGTAAAAGTTCCTTAATCTTTCAAACCAGAACTTCAACAGAGTATTCTCCTGCACACCAAATTGGAAATTTCTTTGAAAGCGAAGAGGTTTTTCTATATTCCAATTTACCTCAACCCGAACAAAGTCGACCCTGGTTGAATTGGCATCAAAGTCAAATTCCATGACATCTCCCAGATTCCTCTAAACAAATCTTATAATTGGCTCCGTAAGAAAGTGCAGAGGAATATCGCGGATTTGGATCTAGAAGAGAATGTACTTAAGACTCTCTTCCGGGAAGTTTGGCGACCAGCGTTGAAGAACCAACATCCATTCGTTGAACGACCAAGGACCTCTGCGGAGAGTGAGGTTCATCGCTTCCTCAGACTGGAAGACAAATTGAAACCGATTCTGACCAGCAATTTGTCCCATGACCGAAGTACACAGACCCCAGAGACGAGGCATATGCGCAAGCATTGGACGTAATGGTTGCTTCCTTGGATTAACTGGAATTCCTACAATTGTGAAACGGTTAGCGCTTGCCGCTTGGTTGCAAATTTCCGGCGGAAGAGAGATTGCTTCATCTTCAGCACCGAGATTAAGATTTTGAAGATTGCGATGGATATTATCGCTCATGATTGCAGTGGATTTGAGACAAATGAAAGGATTGAGAAAAGAAATGAACTAGGAGAGAAGAAGCTTTAAATAGAGAAAAATCCATGGCGGTTTTGGAATTTGAAACTCACCCGAAGAAGATGAGACCCAAAAGTCGTCAGAGGGATTCCTCAACGGACAAAAACCGACAGAAACTCGATGAAATCGGAGAGTAACGGTCGGAAAATTACTTTCCCTTAAGCGACGAAGACGGTTACCAAATACGCCAAATAAATCGCCCTCAGAGAGAGACATAAGTGCTTTTGAGTTTCGATTAATCATCTTGAGTTTTTCAATATTGAATCTGAAATACAGTACAATTTCAAGATACCTAATTTATCCTTAAAATCACAAGTCAGATATACTAATGGACACCTTTGTGCACCTCCAAAATTTTTGTCGACCAACTGAAACAAACAAAAGTTAAAGTAGAACGCAATTGTGTGTCCCATAAACCATCCGATCCAAATATATATTGATCGGATTCTTGGCTGATTTCGTAGTTTGGGCTATGTATTTTCTATAAAATTGAATTTGTCTCACTTCGAGATGATATAATTAATTACAATACATCATGCAATTTTTTTTTGTTGTACATTTTGTTTTTTTTTGTCAGACATTTTATTTTTCTATATTTTGTACTTCATATATAATGGTATTTTACAGTGTATTCCTACTTTTTTTGTAAAAAAAAACTTTCTTTATTCACTTTCTCTTCCTTTCTTTTAAGAGGCATCATTTAGAAATTACAATATTTGGAAGAAGGAGATGAAAAAACATAAACCACATAGAAATAGATGCAATTAAGACTAGTGAAACGCATGTGAAATAGAGATATGAGATCCTAATATGAACCCGATACCAAAAGATTTGGAAAAGCTATATATGGCTGAAAGAATCTAAACCAGTTGTGAAGGTAAGAAGTATTTGCATCGGTATTCTGAAGAGGCTGCAATTGTGAATGCAAATGCCGAAGCTCACCTCGATCAATATCTGCCAATTTAGCCCGAAGAATCAAGTGGATTTCCTTAATTAAAACCTGGATCGAATTAGAAGATGTAGTGTAAAGCCTAGAGTTTCTTTCTTTCCAAAGGAAATAAACCACCGACTGAAAAACCAAATTTGCGATGACTTTGAGCTTCTTTGGAGGAAGGGGAGACATGATCCAATTCAGACAGGCCTCAAAAGATAAAAGGGGCACTAAACCCGAATCAGAAAATATGGAAGTGAGAAGCTCAGAAGAGTAAGCGCAAACAAAAAAGAGATGCTCTCTAGTTTTGGGGTGAGCTCCACAAAGCAGGAACTCAGCAGGAACATTTAAACCCCAACTACAAAGCCTGTCTCTAGAAGGTAATATGTTCTTTGTCACAACCCAGAAGATGCAAGAATGCTTTGGAATCCTCACCTTAGGCTAAATCGCTTTGTACCATGAAACCAGCAGAGGAAAAGGGTGAAGTGTTTCCCAAGTCTTGGAGTTTGAGAAAAGTCCTGGAGGCGATCCAATGGTATTTCTCCAAAGAAAGATATCCTTATCCGAGGATAGAGCCGCAGGCAGGTCAGGAGGAAGGAAAGCGCGAAGAAGAACAAGGATCGAATGTCTTCTTTGACAAACAATCCAAATACCATTCGTACAAGCATTGGTGACTGAAGATGAAGAGGAAATACCGGAGACTCTTGGTCCGTTTGGGCTCTTTAGGTCAATCAGGGGTCCAAAATCAGTCCAATCATCATGCCAAAACAAAGCAGAAGTTCCAGAGTTCACCTGTCAATTAATACAAAAATGGTCTAGCTAGAACACCAAGCTTCATAAGACGCTTCCATATCCAACTACCCGAGTTTTGAAATTCCACTGACCAAAAAAGCCTTCCTCTATTGACCATTTTTTCTATCCAGGCAATCCAGAGTGAGCCATTCCCAGCAAAAAGAAGCCATATTAGTTTAAGACCGAAACCCTGTTTTGAGTCTTGCAGCCTTTTAAGTCCCAACCTGCCGGCTTCTTTTGGTGAACAAACCGATTCCCAAGCCACTTTTGCTCCTCTTGCAGAGTTAGGAGCTCCACTCTGTAAGTTCAAGAAAGTGGAGCTCAACGATCAACACAAGAAGGGTCGTGTGTTACACAGAGAGACATGAAGAAAGTCAAGAGTGCAGGAGTGCTGAGTTGGAATATTTGAAGAAGAATGACGTGGCAACTATTGGTGGAAATTCTGAAGGAAAGTTCCGTATATTTTAAGGAATATCTTTAGAGTTTGGTATGCAAGATCTAGAAAATCTAAACATCCTGGAAAGTGTATATTCACATGCTCTTTGTGAGATGTGATATATATTGGAGTGAAGGCTGCATAATCCGGTTGTCCGTTCACGAGAGAAATATCCACTACAAGCTTATAGAGAAAAATCTAGGGTTCTTGGTGAGTGAATTCAAAGTGTAACACAAGTGTGTTGGGGACTACTTGGGTAGATTATAAATTGGTCAGTGTCGAGAAGCAGTGTGCTTTGTCGTGTTATTCTGATTAAACAAGTCTGTAAAGATAGTTTAAGTGATTTCTAATAAAGAGTATAGTTCATAGAACATTAGTGTGCGACATTTCATAGCAGGGTTTTACATTTGGTATCAGAGCAGGTCACCTTCTTAGATTCTATAATCTATCTACAGGTTGAGATCTTGAGGACAACATGGAGACTACCAAGCTGATAGCTGTTCAAAAACTGTGACGTCTTGAAGCAGGTACTTTTGATCACTGGAAAGCGCGGATGAAACATGTCATCAGAGGAATTGATGAAGATGCATGGACAGCCATAGAAGAAGGGTGGCAAGCACCTGTGGTAACGTTTGTGAATGATGATGGAGTCACTGTGAAAATTCCCAAGCCGAAGAACACTTGGACAGATGTTGATAAAAGTGCGTCCAAGTTTAATTCAAAGGCCATCAATGCAATCTTTGATGCAGTCGAACTAGATGAGTTCAGTTTAACTCAAGGGTGCACTTCTGCGAAGGAAGCTTGAGACATTTTGATAAATCATTTTGTAGGGGATACGAGTGTGAAGAGAACTCGGATTTATCACATTGCATCTCAGTTTGAAAATCTCAAGATGGAGAAAGATGAATCAATCACCAGCTTTACCACCAAAATCAGTACACTTGCAAATGACGTTCTGGCTCTTGGAAAAAAGTACAAGGATAAGAAAATTGTAAAGAAACTTCTCAGATGTCTTCCCCTGAAGTATGCTGTTCAGAAAACTGTGGTCAAATATTCAATGGACTCGGATGATATGAAGTTTGACACCTTGGTATGCATGCTCAAAGCTGAAGAATTTGAAGCCGCTGATGAAAAGGCAAAACAGAAAGAGGTTGCTTTTGCTTCTACAAGTGATACTGAGAGAGTAAGTCAGGTTTAGGAACAACTGAGTCTGCTTGCGAGGAACTTCAACAAGATGATGAAAAGAGTTGCAAAGGGTCAGAACAGATTCTCCAAAGTTCATAGAAATGATCCTGACAGAGGTAACAACCGGAACTTCAAGTCTGATGGTGAACGGTCTGGCAAAAAAAAGGATATGAAGTGTCATGAATGTGAAGGTTATGGAAATTTTAGGAATAAATGTCCTCTGGATAAGAGAAATGAGCTCAAATGCATTGAATGCAAGGGTATTGGGCATACCAGAAATGAGTGTCCTAATAACCTCCGATCAAAAGACAAGTCTATGTCTGCATTTGAGGAATCAGAATCTGAAGAGGATGATGATGGAGACAGTGAAGATCTAATGCTGAATTTTGTAGCACTTACTGCTCATAACGAGGATTCAGATTCAAAAAGTCAGAAAGAAGGAGATGAGATTACTGTTCATGATCAGCGATAATTCTGAAAATAAGGAAGAAGATTTCGATCCTAAGGCAGAATATCGTAAACTGTATGAAAGTTGGGTGCATCTCAGTCAGGACAACCTTCAGTTGGTAAAGGACAAAGCTATTTTGAAGGCACAGATCAACATTCTTGAAATGGACAAGGACCCAGTTGAAGTGGTGCTTGAGAAAATTGAGATTCTCAAGGATGAGAAACTCAATCTGGATGCTCTGGGATTGGAGAAAGAAAGGAACCAAAAGATTGAAGAAAGGATAAATTCTCTTGAGGAATCCTGCAAGTACGAAAAGGAGAGGAGTCTTAAACTTCAAGCTAAGTTAACCGAAAATCACAAGCAGATCATGATGCTCAATACGATTACTAAAGATCTGGAGCACAT